>NW_017307144.1:624628-638839 GCF_000935625.1 Nanorana parkeri
TGCACCCGTCCTCTGCTGCTGTCAATCAGCAGAGGGGGGACCCGAAGTTCTCCATCAGGTCCTCTTCTAGTGACTGACAGCAGCAGAGGGAAGGGTGCAATAGCTACCTTGCTATTGGATATTGCAAATTGAAATAGCCAATAGCAATCTAGCTATGCATTCCTATGCTGTTTTTTTTTATTATTATTCTGACGGCAGCAGCTGTCAGAATACTAAAAAGAAAAGAAAAACCAGCAGATAGCACAGAAGCTTTTGCTTCCCGTGCTATCTGCCATAATTTCAGGGGGCTGCTCCCTGAAATGAGAAGGGCACCTCCCTGAAATTGCTTTTTTTCAGGTCGGGATCCCTGCGATTACCTCCAGACTACTGCAAAGTGTTTGTGTCCAGGGACGATGATCCTCAAGTAAACGCTGCTTAAAAAAAGAAGCTTTGACTATCTCCCCCTGTTCTCTGTGAAAGCAGTGGTTGCTCTGCAGAGGTCTCACATGCCCACTTTTCTGCAATTGGATAAAGGGTGGATCGTGACATCACCACCTCTTGTCAAATCAGAGAACACCTTGCATTAATTGATAAAATACTAGATGTTCTTTGAATGGCTGCAGTGCCAAGAGAGCGACCCCCTGTGTTTTCACAGGACCCAGAAGATCGATGTAAAAGACTGTAGTAGCTCCAGCTACTACAGTGTTTTCCAGGATTCCTTTGGGCTGAGCAGGTATATATATATATATATGCATACTTACATTAGGCCAAGCTAAACCATGGACCTGAATTATACTTTACCATTTATGTTAAAAGAGCTAACATATTGGTGTTCCCTTAAAGCTGAGAAAGCCATCTGAATGAATCGAGGCAACCCCTCTTCCAACATAATCAGAGTTGGCATAGATTTTGTTGAAAATCATAGCTGTCAAGCTCCTTGAAGATGATCTCTGGGAAAAAAAGAAGTCTACTACTCCTATCTACCCCATTAGCTAATCACTAGAAAGGTCATGCCCATCATCATCTGTTTATGGTGCTATCACTCCATAGCAGTTTTCTGGACACTGAGAGATACCCTGCACTGGACAGCTAATAGGAAGTGTTCACATCACTTAGGATGCAATGTGAACACCTAAAGCATGAACCAACTCCTCTGCAATGAAGAAAATACAACCCCTATTCCGAAAAAGTTGGGACGCTGTGTAAAATCTATACAAAAACAGAATGAAATGATCTGCAAATCTCATAAACCCATATTTTATCAGCAATAGAAAACGTATCAAATGCTTAAACTGAGAAAATGTATCATTTTAAGAAAAATATAAGGTCATTTTGAAATTGATGGCAGCAACATGTCTCAAAAAAGTTGGGACAGGGCCATGTTTACCAAGGTGTAGCATCTGAGAACAGTGATTGAGGAGGAACTGAGGAGACCAGTTGCTGGAGTTTTAAGACAGGAATGTTGTCCCATTCCTACCTGATATAGGATTCTAACTGCTCAACAGTCCTGGGTCTTCTTTGTCGTATTTTTCGTTTTAAGATGCCCCAAATATTTTCAATTGGTAACAGCAGGGCCGGCTTTAGGCCTTTAGGCGTCCTTTGCAAGAAAGCTTTACAGCGCCCCTCAGTGACCACACCCCTTAGTAACCACACCCATTTTTTCCAATAAAAATCACTTTTTGTTAAGCCCCAAAAAAACATTAAAAAGTATGATAAAAATAAAACTTTTATTCAAAGGTATTAAACTTGTAGGCACAATATAAGTATTCTTATTAAATGAAACAACTGTAGGAAAACAAGAAAACAATAAATGTTAAACTAAAATGCAGTCTATAAAAATAAAGTGTCAGGATGTCATGCAGACCCTTTTTTCAAGTTAGTGTATCTAGAAAAGTAAAAATAAAAAACAGAACAAAAAACCTAGACTACATGTTAAATTAATGAATTATTATATGCCCGAATATACGAAAAATGTATTCGGGCACATAATCATTTGTTTGAGAATGTGCGGGGCCATGCGAATGCGTGCCACCATCTTGGAGGCGGGGAGCATGAGGTCACATGACGCCATGCATGCGTGGCGTCAGGTGACGTCACACGCCGATATAGGCCTCGCCATCTTGGTGTATACCTAGATATTCACCAAGATGGCGGCGCCCAACACATGCGGTGTTATATGACGTCATGCGCCCTGCCTCCAGAACACGCCAATGGCTGAATCCAAAATAGCATAGAAATGGGTTTTGTTTGATGAAACTAATGAAAATGTTTTTAATTTTCGTTCATTTAATCTGAAATTAATTTCTAGTCTTAGCATATGTCTAATAATACGTGTGTGTGTGGGGTTAGTGTAATTTTCACTTTTTAAAAATAATTTGTTACATTTCTTTTTTTTATTTACTGCTGGGGGGGCCATCCAATCAGGAGACTCAAGACTCCGCGTGTAACATTACTTTGGATTTAGGGAAGTTAAATAAAACTGCTAGCAGGAATGAAGTACAGACAACTAGAAGTGCCTACGCATTCTTGCAGCACCTTTGATTGCCCCTTTATGCCAAATTGTAATGAACAGACAAACTCAGACACTTCCTTGTAGTGCCGAATCTTGCCTGCCCTTTCCACCTTCCACACATTCCTGTCACCCAGTGAGGTGACCAATAGAAATGGATTGGAGAGAACTGACAAGCTCTGACACTTCCTGGAAGTGTTGGAGAGTTGTCCATTTAGAACAGCCCAGCATTTGTGCCACAGGGATAATTTAAAGCTACTGCAGGTATGTTCAGGGACCTCTCTGGGGTCCCCCTGAAGCTTTATTTTTTCTTTTTCTATTGTCTAATGGTAGTCGGATCATGTCAGTCTAAGGAGCATCAGCTTCACAAAGCATTCAGCAAGTTTAGAATAGCTTTTTTGACGCTGCTAAAATACTCTTCAGTACCGATCTTTAGGGCCCATTTACACATGTGCATTGTGGCAGCGCACATTGCCATAACACGTCAACGCACCTGCTCTATGTGCAATTTGGTGACGTTTGTTGTGAATGGCACCCCAGTGCACTGTACAGTGGTGCCCAATGCACAACACACCACATTGCATATACTGTAGATGGTGGTGCACTGCATTGTTAAAAAGGGTCATGCACGTTTTAATCTGTTGTGGTGCATTGGTAGCCAGTTCATAATAAATGTGTTGCCTTAAAGCAGAACTCCGGACAGAATTTTTCTTAACCCTTGTAGTGGGACTAACCCCACACTGCAAGGGTTAAGTGCTCGTTCAATGTCTGGGTGCTGAAAACAAAAAGTTATACTCACCCCATCCTCCAAGCCCGCTTGCTCTTAGACCGGTCCTTCCAAAATCTGCCCCCCCCTCCTTTGTAGCTGTATAAAGTCTTGTAAATCATCACAACAACACATTGCACATGCAGTTTTGAGATTGTATTGAATTTAACTATAGGGGAGGTCGCATATTATGTCAGGGCAATCACTAGGCACTTTATTGTTTATGTATAGTTATGTATATGTTGTAAGTTTTTTAGCGCAGTGATTTTGTCTTGAGATTGTAAATCATCACGTTCTATAGACAGTGTATAGACGTGAGGAAGCTGACATCTGTAATGACTGCAGTGTAGAAGGAGACAGGCTTTGCTGATCAGAGAAACAGGTAGCCAGCTTGGTTGTTCAGGTGTGTATAACCTTTTTAAGCACCTAGAAAAAAACAAGCAGTTAACCATTGCAGTGCAGGGATAGCCCCACTGCAATGGTTAAGAACACTTTTGCCCAGAGTTCTTCTTTAAAGGAGTTCTAAAATCAAAGCATATACTATCCTGTTATAACATCAGCATTGTAATAGGAATAGTTGTTTTAATGCAATCATATAGCCCATTTATGATCCCATCATGCATTGTTTCCTGTAAGTATTGCCGATGTCTCTTCGTGGGAAGTTCAGACGTTGAGTTATAGTTCAAACGTCAGTAGTTAGAGTTATGACACAAGGAACTGCGTATGCACAGGGCTGAGTGAAATTGTGTCACTACATTGAGGAAGTACTATACATCCTATGGGCATCTTCAATAAGTAAGTTTACAAACATCTAGGTGAATATGGTTATTAGGAATGGGAAAGAACCTATGCAATTTCAATATAGAATTCCAGATTTATTTTTTGACCATAGCTACCCTTTAATGCAATGCATATTAACATGCCATATCACGTGTGAATGAATGCACTACAACGGAATGATTAAGTGTGAAAGGGCCCTATAAGTTGACCGTGTGTGGCTAGCTGCTATCACAACTGTAATATCTCCTCTGTGATATATAAATTCAGCTCTTCAGGGTCATATTCATCCCTGATGTTATAACAACATCCAGTTCATGTTTTTTAAAATATTTTCCCTGCAAGTGATTAAATGTTTGAAGTGCCGACACATTTATGAAAAATAATTTCCAATCATCCCCATCTGGTAAGTAATTAACTAAAACAGGGGAAGGCAACTGGGAGTCATGCCTGTGGCTGTCAAAGTTGCAGTGCCTCCTGGGATCTGTAGTTCCACACCAGCAGGAGTGCCGAGGTTGCCTACCCCTGGTGTCAAACGTAATGGGGTTGATTTGTTAAAAGAGTAGATAGAGTTCACTTAGCCAAGTGAATGTTCATAGAACTGTGTTAACATCAACATAATCATGTAATCATGTGGATGAAAATAGTCCTGTAGGTAGTAAAGAAGCTTTAGAAATTGCCTTTCAAAGATTTGTATTGGTATTTCCAAATGTGATCGATTGCTACAAGGAACTGCTTTTTTCCACTAAACTTTAAAAAACAAAATGCGAGCAGATAGGCACATTATTATTTTCTGCAATAAAACAAAATGATTTGCCTATTCACAATCTTCTTTAGGTCCTTTCGCACTTGCAGCCTGCGTTTATGTGCATTTTGCCGTGCGCCAGCCCATTTATTTCAATGGGCTTCCGTCAATCCGGCAAAGGAGCTCATGCAGCAGTTTGAGCTGTGAGCTTTATGTGTTTTTGCGCGTGAATGCATGGGCAAAGATGCGAGTTATGCTTGCTGCCTTTGAGGTGCCATAAACAAGTAATGGTGACGGAAAGGTGTCACACATTTTTCCCGTGTTGTGTGAATGTCTGCCAGTGCACACGCTTTGACATGCATTCAAATGCACAGCAAGTGTGAACAGGGCCCCTAGACTGTACACTGAGCTTCTCATGCGCTCCTTCTCAGCATACCTCTATGTTGGGAGAAATAAATTGCCCGCTGGCCAACAGAGACAGCACCTGATATTGGCACTGGTGAGGGAATGAGGGGAGGTGAGTTTAAGAAGTACTCCAGGGAAAATTATTATTAACCCTTGCAGTGGCGCTACACCCGCACTGCAAGTGTTAAGTGCTGTTTGTGTCTAAGGAGGAAAATACTTGTACTCACCTGATCCTCTGAGCCGGCTTGCTCTTACGGTGCCCATACACTACACGATTCTCGTACGAGAATCGCGGGAAATCCCGCGATCGTACGAAAATCGTGCAGTGTATGGAAGGCGTGCGACCGTTTCTACTGTACGGTCGCACGTCTTCGGTCGAAGAAGCAGGCTGTAAAACCTGCCGGGAATCGTACGATTCTCGGTGAGTTAGTGGCCTGCTTGTTCGACAACTGCCGAACGGGCCGGTGTGCGCACGCGCACACTGCCCGTTTGCAGTCATCATAAGCCCGCCCCTCATTGCAGTCATCGTAAGCCCGCCCCTCAGGGGGGCGGGCTTGCGATGATCGCAAGTACGATGTGCCTGTCCAAGATGGGCAGATCGTACGTTTTTTTAAGTACTTTACAACGAGGGTTGTAAAGTGTATGGCCACCTCTAGACCGGTCCCTGGAGCCTCTAACCCCCTCTGCTGCAGCAGTTTAAGGTGCTGTAAATCATCACATTCTGTACACAGTGTATAGGACATGAGGACATCGAGGGACATTCCAATGCTGCGGCGTAGGAGGAGACAGACTGGAAGGAGGACAGTCACAGCCGGCGGCTCAGAGGATATGGTGAATATAACTTTATTTTCATCCCTAGACCAAAACGAGCAGTTAACCCTTGCAGCGCAGCCCCATAATAATATTTTTTTTCTCTGGAGTTCTGCTTTAAGTGCAGTAATCTATAGCAAGCAGACAGAATTCATCTTCTCTCACCTTCGTAGAGTTAAGTCGAGTAAACATAAGAACTTGTAATCTTTAATAGGGATGTGTATGCTTTTTAGTGCAGTTAAAGCTGCACTCCAGGCCAACAGCAAAATACATATGAGATGTGTTAACTGCCAAAATAATTTGTATTTCTGCCCATCCAGTCCTGAGAGTTACACAACTCTGCCACCCACACAGCACAGTGCTGCCTGGCAGGGGAGGGGACCAGATTTTTTTTTTTTAAATGTTTGTGTCTTGATGTTTTAGGGCCTAGTCATTTTGTTCCTATTCAGCAAACCCATGCATTTTGCTGCATGTAGATAGTACACATTTCTGCACTGCAGTTTACTGTGAAAGGGAAACTATATGACCCTTTCACCCCTACACTGAAATGTACGCTAAACTGTCTAGGCTTAATAGAAACATACTGAGAGAAAATTACAAAGGCTGCCATTATGGCCCTCTCATGAATATGCTAGCCGTCTGGCAGTCATACTAAGCCACTATCGTGAATCAAGTGACACTGCGCTAAAATAAATGGAAATAAAAAACGCCTTTTATTTGTTTTTCATTCATCCATTAAATGTTAGCATGTGTGTGCATCCCTCCTCCTAGATCCCAAATAACTATACAGGGTGATTCACAAAAGGGTGAAGAGTTTGGAGAAGGCAGGAGAAGTGAGCAAACTAGGACAACATAGCTGAGCTGGAAAGTGAGCTGAATTGGAGAATTTTTCCAAATCAGCTATGTTGTCCTAGATCGTTCACTTCTCCTGCCTTCCCCAAACTCCTCACCCTTTTGTGAATCACCCTGTATAGTTATTTGGGATCTAGGAGGAGGGATGCACACACATGCTAACATTTAATGGATGAATAAAAACCAAACACAAAGGAGTTTTTTATTTTCATTTATTTTAGCGCAGCGTCACTTGATTCACGATATTGGGAATGTTGTTTTCACAATTTTTTCGGCACAGCAGCTTATTATACATTCACATAGCACAGTGCTGTTGTTATTATACTAAGCCACCAGCCTTGATAATTACTCAGACAAGCTACATATTTCTGTTCGTATTTGTAAACACAGGGCTCTGAAACACAATAGAAGGACAGCAAATGTAATTTGTTCCCTATAATAAATTGTACTTTATTTTTATGCTTTTTTCAGCAGTCATGTAACAGCCTCCCTCGCAACTTTCTTCCTCGTAGCAGGGGGCATGACTCTAGAGCAAGCAACGAGCATTACCTCACTCAGCAGGAAGTACATTTCCCATCTGTGTTAACTGAACTCATTCAGACAGGCAAGCACATCAATACGGCACGCATGCCCATAAAAAGACACACGGTCACACGTACACCTGAACCTGTACATCCATGCGGGTTCAGGTACCCCCACTTGGCCGCAGACAGTGTGTGTCCAAGTGCAGGCACCTGGACCTGCACCTATGTTTAGGTTCAGGTGTGCGTGTGACGGAATGTAATTGTGTGCAACCCTGTCCTCCCATAGGGAAGAACAAGAAGAACGCAAATACACGCAGCACCTGTACCTTCTTGGATCAGGTATTTTTACAAGCGTGCACATCCATCTGAATAAACCCTAAAGGCTGCTGTTGCAAAAAGCTTGGTGGGGAATCGTGAGTAGTGGCCATGCTGACTACAGGAGATACAGGCACACCGTGCATCACCGCGGCCTCCTGTATCTCCAGGAAGACTCGATAAAGACATCACCGGCACACCAGGATTATGTATCAATGGAAAATCAGATCCATTTATTGACACATGTTGTCATTCAGTACAAGCGCTTTCGGGGACATGCAGGGTCCATGTCATCAGGCTCAGAAATTATATCATTGCATTGACACATAATCCTGGTGTGGTGGTGACGTCTTTATCGAGTCTGCTGTTTGCCGTGCCATCCGCAGTCACTACAAGCACCCACTTTGATGGTATGGGAGATCCGGTAAGGAGTGCAGCAAGACACCTATCCTGTATCTTCAAGAAGGACGCTCTGATACGCAAACTGACCGTGCTATACACATCTGCTTCTGTGCTTGTCATGGTCAGTTTGCAAAAGCAAAGAAGGGAGACTGGCAGGGTCATCAGATATCTGACAGCAAACAAAGACACAAAACGAGAACATGGTATATTTACTAACATGTACATGGAAAAAGACTTATAGGGAAAAAATGAAATATTGGGGGTAATATAAACTTTAAGTTCCTTGGGTGAGTTTAAAATGTACACCTTTAATAGATTATCCGCTATATAAGTCTGAGAACAACAGGAAACAACAAAGGGCTCCCCATCCTCACACCCAATCAGATTTGTCAAATACAGGATCAGAGGATGTTTTGTCATATGCAACAAACATCATTTGTAAGTCACTTTGATCAGTCAGCATAATTATTCACAGATCTATAAATCACTTAGCAGGTAGCAATAATCTCATGCAACATTAGCCAGTTAAATGATCAACAAACTCATCAAGTTTTAATATGTTGCACACCATTTATCAAGTTTGACTACAAGGTAAAGGTGACAACCAAGTTTGAGAGCAATCACAGGATCGATTTCGTTAAGAAATCTCACTAAGCTGAGTAAAAAGTACGCTTCTGTTCCACACCATTCCACTGATGCTGATTATTCAATGGAGTTGTGCTGCTGCCACCAATAGGGCGAAGCTGGTACTGACGGTGGGATTTCTTTTATATTGATTTACTTCAGGTACACTGTGCATTGATTTGTTAGTTCTGCCATGATGTATTGAAGCAAAGACAGAGATTTACCAGTTTACAGCAGGAAATGCTGTACAGTGTGGAAACCAATAAATCTCTGTTTTGGAGAAGCACAGCAGACTGTTACATAATATATTTAACATCTTTGATGCTGGAACTCTGTATGATATTCTGTATGCAGTTAAAAAAAATCTGTCAGGTCAATATTTATTGATTGCTAGAGAGTCCCTGGAATTCTTAAAGAGTGCAGTAGACACTCATAATAAAATGGTCTCCCGTTCATGCTACAAATGTTGCCACTTGGGACAGATAGATGTACATGTCGGACACATGTACAGGAATTTGTTGTATGGAAGCATGTTGGGGACAGCACTAAGGCCAGGGTGACCATACTGGATACAGCAGCATTGGTTGTTAGGATGCTGTCGGTTGCAGAGCACAGTAACAATCAATGCTGCTGTGAGGCACAGGGTCTGAATATATACAGTAGCCCAGGGCTCAAAATTTCAAGTCCTGAGCTACTAGCCAGGCCTTAAGAGTTACTCGCCACCAGTTGCCCCACCTAACCCCAAACCTGCCTCGGCCTTAACTCCGCCCCTAAACCCACCCTCTTAAATTATCTTATAAAATTACACTTTTAAATGTTAAAGACAGAATAAAGTTACAAAAATAAATTTGAACAACAACAATATTAAGATAAAGCAATGTAAACATTGCGGCCCAATGTGAAGGAAATAGAATCCCTATAATGTGATTCTATTTCCTCCTTATACAGACAAAGCATTTGGGACTGACACCCCATTTGATCTTTTAAGGAAATCCAAGAGATTACAGAAACAAGGTGGATTTAGAGCTCCATGGACAAAGTGTTAATATTACAGCAAATGAAAAATGCCAAAGGATTTTAGAATAATGAACCACCCTACGATTGGTCACCACAAAAGGGAGTTCTTTGTAAAGTGGTGTGAGGTCTGTACTAGAAACTCACTCAACTACATGCTAATCCCCATAAAGGAAGTAAAAACACAATTGAGGCAAATGAACCGTGAGATTGGAGTGCTTTAAAGCACATTGTTGGTGAAGTCAGCTATCGACAATGGCCCTGCTATCAAATTGAGACAAATCAGTGTTGCAGGAAGTCGCACACTACTTCTGACTTCCTACACTACAAATTCATGCTATAGTCCTACATTCTTGCTCTTGCCCTAGCCAAGCAGACATACAGTACTTTGCCTCCCTTATCTCCACCTTCTCTCATGACTTCAAGAGCATATTTCAAACCTTTAATTCACTAATGCGCCCTTCTTCCCCTACCCCCTCTACTAATCTCGTTGCTACAAATTTAGTATAATTTTTCACAGAAAAGATTAACAACATCCGACATAAAATTGCCTCCTTTACTCCCTCCCTTACCCAACCTGCCCTGTGCCCAGCCTCCTCCTCTTTCCCTTAGTGCCTTCTCCCAAGTTTTTGAAGTAGAGGTTTCTGCTCTTCCCCTCCCCTCTTCTTTACCATCTTTCCCCTTGACACCATTCCATCACACCTTATCCATCCTCTCTCTTCTGTGACTGTCTCTTCTCTTACCAAAATCTTCAATCCTTCTCTTACCTCCGGCATCTTTTAATCTTCCTTCATACACGCCCTCATCACACCCATACCAATGAAACAGTCTCTTGACCCTGAAGCTTTATCTAGCTATCACCCCATCTCTCTTCTTCCCTTTGCCTCCAAACTCCTTGAAAGACTGGTGTATACCCGACTCACAGACTACCTGAACTCCAACTCCCTACTTGACCCTCTACAATCTACAGAGACTGCCTTGACCAAAGTTACTAACGACCTTGTGACAGCCAAATTTAAAGGACATTATTCACTTCTTATTCTTCTTGACCTTTCTGCTGCTTTTGACACTATTGACCACCCACTGCTCCTACTCACCCTCTACAACCTTGGCATCAATGACACTGCCCTCGCCTGGTACTCTTCCTATCTATCCAACCGTTCTTTCAGCATTTCCTTCTCTGGCTCCACCTCCCCCTCTGTACCTGTCTCTGTCGGAGACCCAAAAGTTCTGTACTGGGTCCTCTTCTATTCTCATGCTACACTGCCTCTCTAGGTAACCTTATCTCATCATACGGCTTTCATTACCACCTTTATGCTGATGATACTCAGATCTACCTCTCCTCACCGGATCTTTCCCCCAATCTGTTGGCTTGTGTAACTGGTTGCCTATCTGCTGTTTCAAAATGGAAGAGTACCCACTTCCTCAAACTGAACCTCTCTAAGACTGAACTCCCCGTGTTTCCTCACTCTAAAGTTACCCCCATGCATATCTCTCGTCAGGTTGATGGAGTTACCATTTGCTCTACTCTGCAGGTATGCTGCCTTGGTGTGCTTTTTGACTCTGACCTCTCCTTTTCCCCTAACATTCATTCTATTACTAAATCGTGCCGTTTGTATCTGAAAAACATCTCTCGTATTTGACCTTAGAAGAAACCTGGAGATATCACTTCAGCTTCATCTGAAAGCAACAGACCTAAGCAATAGCCACCATCTGAAAGTGACACAGGAACTACACAGGACATACACCAAACTGGTGTCTCTGGTCAAAATACTATAGACCAGTAACAAAACAAATAAAACCCAACATCATTAAGAAATGAACCAACAATGAACCTAGAATCAACAAGTTAGGAACCTACAAAGCAACCCAGGAATTAATGTATCAGCAAGTACTCTCAGCCATCACTTCTTTCTAAAAGACTATCTTATTAACCAACTATGTACTTGAATATATTTACATGTCACACTTTCATTAGATAAGAGAGGAATAGGAAGCTTAAACAAAATGTGCTACTACCAAACTACCACTTCCATCTCCCTGGAACAATTCCACTTATTTTATTCCAGAATTTTATTAAAATTACTAGACATGATGTTGTCTCTAGTGCACACAAACAGAGACATTATTTCAATCTGTTTTGAAAGGAATATTTAACCCTAAGGACCCTTTTACTCTGAATCCGTGAAATGGTGTGAATGGGACAGTTCACATCGGTGCATTGTGTTGCAATGATGTCCGTTGCCCAGAAAAAAAAAGTAGAGCATGTTCTACTTTTTTTTAGCACAACGATGCAAAAATGTGTGCTAATACGATACAACGCATCGCAAGCTTTAGTGAAGTATGTCCACTCTGGATATGTCACTTCACATACATTTTTACCAAACAAAGAAGAAAACCCCAAAAGCCTAATAATCGCATCGGATCACACAGAAATGTACAATCGCAAGGCAACGGACCCTCTGTTGAGCTGCAATTACCTTGCGATTTTGGTGTGAGTGGGGCCTAAAACCCCAACAACAAGGCTAAGATATCATTAAGCCAGTAGACAAGGGTGGAGAAATAGTCCCCATGAATTTAATAGATTACAGGGCAGGAGAATATAGTGTTCTGAATTCGTCACTTTCCTAAATTATATTTCCCTGATATTGTGTTTAACCCTGAGACCTTTCATACACCTGCATCATTTTCGTCATAGTTTTTTGGGGGGTTTTGCACAAACTTTTTTTAAAAAAAGTTTGTGCAAAAAAATGTCCAAAACAGAAATCACATACATTGGTCAAGTAGACACAGCTTAATAGTGTTACAATAAGGAATGAATACATAAAATCAGTCAGGCAACACATATTTAGCAGGTAAAAAGCATATGGAAGTAATTGCGCCTGCATAAATAGACCCATAAGAAATCACATGTAAATTCAAAGAAAAAGCAGATGGAAAGTTACAATATACATAGACAAGTGATGAAAAGTGAGAAAACACAGAGGAGGAGGACCCCCCCCCCCCAAAAGAAACCTCCCTAAAACTATGTACCTCAACAACATGAGATCATTGTTGAGATGCCGAGGACATCACCAAAGCATAATCGGCACGTGTCTTAAATTCCAACCAACATGCCCATACTTTATAAAATTGTCCGTATTGGCTTTAGATGAGAGAACCATCTCTTCCATGTTACAGATGCCATCCATTTTTTCAAACCACGGGTGTAAGTGGGGGATAAAGACCTTCTTCCAAAACAGTGGTATCAAAGCTTTCACAGCATTGAGTAGGTGAGGAGTCAGTGAACGTTTATATCTGTGGATTCTGCAGTGCAATGGAATAACAGACCACGGGTCATTCTCTATAGTAGAACCCATAATTTTTTCAACATAAATCTTCACCTGACCCCAATATCCTATCCCTGTATAGTGCGGCAAGTCAACCAGATGTGCACTAGGGTATTTGTCCACATCCCATCCAGCACAAAGGGGAAAGATCGTAACACATAGTATGCATTCTGGATGGAGAAAGATACCAACGGGTGAACAATTTATAAATCATCTCTTCCATAGTGCATGCCATTAAAGAGACAGGTGCTAAAGCCAATACCTTGGATTTTTGTTCATCAGAAAGTGGGCTGCCCATATGCCTCCCACCTAGTCAAACAATTGGGAAACACTGGTCTCCCTTATTCCAGCAAAACATTTTTTGATGTCATACTTAAGTTTAATGGTCACCTACGTGAGACTTCGTTATACATGACATTGCACAACCCATACATTTCATCCATGGCCTCACAATCCCAGAGGGTGTTACTCATATATTCAGAACAGCCCTGTGTTCTACAAAGGTTGAAAGTGAAATTTCTCTCACGTGGATACCCTTTGTAAATACTTGAACAATTGAAAGATGGCGGAATCCCAAGATTCCTTGGAGAGATCCATATTTATTTATTCTAGGGTTGCACAGATACCAAGTACAGTACTCGGTACAAGTACGAGTACATGTACCGATACTTTTGAGCTCCAAGACTACACTAGAGAAAAATGCAAAAATTAGGAGGCAGCTGTCATTTGTAAGGAGCACACGGAGCTCCTGGGATTTGTACATCTCTGTTTTAATGTACGATTTTGTTTTTATAAATATAAATAAAGGGATCCACAGATACCAGTTTGGCGAGTACGAGTACTGGTACTTGCCGAGTACTTACAAGTACGAGTACTGACACATTTTTGTTTATTGTCATGTGACAGTTTTTCTAAAATAATACAGACTAATGATTTCAGGACAGTGGTGGAGTGCCAGAGCCAGGTCCCAGCTGCAACCGCTGCAACCCTTGTAGTTCTCATGAAAATGCCAAGTATCTGCACGGGTACTCAAAAAGTATCTGTGCATCCCTAATTTATTCCTGCAAACACATCAGAAAGATGGGGAAAAAAATGGTGTCGTCATCCCCCACTGAGGCGCCGCAGGTGGAGGCTGCGGTAAGTATATTATCTTCCCCCCC
>NW_017307144.1:639628-642940 GCF_000935625.1 Nanorana parkeri
CCCCCCCCCCCCCCCCACAGGCTTTATGGTGCAAGGTTCACATTACATACAGTAGAGAACCAGTAATCATTTAATGTAACATTGAATTTTGTGTATATATACTTTAGTGCCTCTGCTCCAAAGTATACGTAGGCAAGACCTTAGGGCCTCTCAGAAAATATTTCAGCAACATCGCAGCCACGTAAACCATCAATAATTCAGAACAAGGAAAAGATTTTGAGCTTTGCTCGCTGTACATTTTGTGACACCCACACCCACCAGGTTTGTGACCTACAAGGCAATGTTATCGAACCCCACAAGAAGAGATGACAGGGAGATACTACTCTTACAACTCAAGACACTCTGGATACTTTCTCTTTACACAATACACCCAGTGGATCTCAGTACTGCCCTTTTCATGCTTCCTTGAGAACCAATGACACAGTCATACCAGATCCACTGCTACGTTAAGGATGTATGCACAATTTGACTCCTTTCGTACACACATTTGATTATATATACATTTTATATCAATGTTCTTATGTCACAAATAGATGTATCCTATAGCATTAGCAACAGGGTTGCCCACTTTTTTTTTACTGACAAATTGTGGAAAATGTATTGACAAAGCACATTTTTTACTGACAACCTCCAAAAATGTGAAAAAACTGTTGCAAACTAAAACAATCAATATTTTGTCAGTGTAAAACAATAAATACAATTCTCACAACAAATGAACTGCCTTACTTTATAGTAAATTATAAAATATACATTTCTCATGACATAATGGTTAAATTGGTGCTTTGAAGTAATGTCTAGTCTGCTATTTTTATTTTCTTTGTGAGATATGTGAGTGGCATGCATTGTCATTAGTGCGCAACACCAAACTGAAGGGTTTACTAGCAGAGCGCCTAGGGTACCATAGTTAAATATGGGAGTAACTGTGGCAAGAAAAAAAATGCCCCAGTCTCAGTGGGGAAAAAGAAATGCCCCAGTGTCAGCTATGTCAGTGAGAGGAAATAAATGCCATCTGAGGCTTCTCACATGTGTCTTGGCTTATGTATGATTCCCTATGAAAAACTGAAGACTTGTGGGGTCTATACGAACCAATGGCATTACATTTTTCTTTTTTCCATTGCAGATCTACAAAAAGTTTCCTAAGTCTGGTAATAGTCCCATTTTGTTATCTTAAATAGGTCTCTTTCTTTGGGTGGAATAATTGTGAAAAGACCCCCTATTGTATCAAGAATTTTCAATTTTTAGAAATGTGACTGCTGGTAATTTTCTCTAATGAGAGTGCCACCAGACAATGGCACAATTCTCGCTAGAACATTTTCCCGACTTATAATTTACCCTCATCGCTTGCTCTTGAATCTAAATTTTCCTTCACTTTTTACCTCACTGACAATCACCGGGGCAAATAGAGGGGTGAGTTTCATGCAATAAAAACCTGACAGAGGTTCTAACCTTTCCCCCCTCTATCCAAGGTTAACCACTTGATGTCCGGAGCATTTTCTTGCTATTTGCGCACACATGATAAAATATACATTTGTAGCTAGAAAACAGCTTCAAACCCCCCAAACAATAATATATATTCTGAAAGCAGAGGCCCTGTAGAATAAAAAATGCTAGTTGCAATTTTTTATGTCGCAGGGTATTTGTGCAAATGTTTATCAAACCAAACTAAATTCAAATTTAGTGAACAGAAACATAATAGAATACCCATTTTTTTGGTAAAATATAAAAGATGGGGTCACGTCGGGTAAATAGATACCAAACATATCGAGCCTTAAAATTGCATTCGCCCATGAAACCGCAAAAAACTTCAATACCCCAAATTTCCCATAGTGAACACTCTAAACGCTTTTACCGCTCATCAGTTTAGTGCTAACAGGGATTAATGGCTCTAGAATTATTGCCCTCACTCCGACGTTCATGGCAATATGTAACATGTGTAGCGTAATTGTTGTTTTCGCATGTAGGCGCACTGACACATGTTTGCGTGTGTATGTGCGTGCACGTGGGGGACTTTAAAAACATTTTTAAATTTTTTTTATATGTTACTTTAATTTTTGTGATTTGTAAACACTTTTTTTTTACACTAACCTTATTACTATCACATAGGGGGATAACAATCCCCCTATGTAATAGCTGATTGGGTGTGACAGGTCCTCTTTATGGAGACATTACCCCTAATGTCACGTATGGAGACCCCTAATGCCACGTAGTGACCCCAAAGAAGCAGCAGCCGCGTTCTAGTGTTAACAACTTCTTGAAGTGGTTAAAAAAATTTGAATTTACTCATACCAGCCACTGCCCGACATTGCTGTTCTGAGTGGTGTGAGGCAGTGGTATCGCATCGCATTCTGCTGCTCTGAAAAACAATACTGCATGTAGTACTTTTTTCAGAGCAGCGCGGGTGTGAACTGTGCCCATCCATGACAGGCAAATTGTCTTGCGTTGATGCCGTGCTGGAAAAAACAGCCAGCACAGCCCCAAAGATGGTGGTAATGGGCCTTTACTGTTTTATACACTAAGACAAGGTAGTTATTCACATGGCTACTGCATGACTTCCTTTTTGGAACCTAGTTTGCATCTGAAACATCATGTGTTAGCATGTGTGTTCTCATATAATTTGTGATCAACAATGTGCCAAAACACCAATATAAGTGCACTTCTATAGTTTTCTAAAATATATATATGCTGGTCACATGGTGCAATGTATCAGAACCTAAGAAAAGATCAGATACCTGAAACAATCCTTGCCATAACTGCTGTCAGGCCATACAGAGTGCAGGGGTCAGAAGTATGTAATTCAGAGAGTACAGGGGTCAGGAGTGCGTAACACCTCTTGCAATACTAATCCCTGCGCAAAGCTGATATCCCCCAACAGCCCCAATTCCCCCCACACAGCTCTACGTCCCCTCTCCCAACCCACTACTCTGTACAGACTTCCCCCCATACAAATCCCCACTCCTAATCTACCTCCTCAGTACAGAACCTCCCCTTCCAGCCTACACTCTCCGCACAGACCCCGCCCCAGCACAAATACCCCCTGCCAGTCTACCATTTCAGTACAGACCCCCTCTCCCAGGTTATTCTCTCTATATAAACCCTCTCCCAGCCTGCGCTCTCAGCTCCAACCAGAGGCAGTTCAGAGTGCCCCTCTACCAGCCCATTCTCTCTGTATAAACTGTCTCCCTGTTACCCTCTCAGCTCCGACCACCCCAGTACAAATACCCCTTCCCAGCCTCACATCTCCTTACAGACCCCCTTCTATCCTAGCCCTCTTCCCTTCAGCACCCCCCCCCCCCCCCCCATCCCCTTTTTCCC
>NW_017307144.1:642974-650159 GCF_000935625.1 Nanorana parkeri
CCCCCCTTTCAGTGCAATTTCGCCCCCGTTGTTACTCACCAGATACAGCAGCAGTTCAGAGTGAGGGGAAGTCCTTGCCACAGCTGTGTCATGTGACCAAAGCCAGTCAGGAGCCTTCCTTTCGGCTGTGTACTGCCACTGTCAGGAGGGCAGAAGTACCATGCAGGTTAAAAAAAACTACACTGGTTGCTGCAACACCACCTCTGAATGTCGCCACCTGGTGGATCGCATTCCCTGTACTCCTGGGTATGTCATTGGTTCTTCAGAAATGAACCAATGAACTAAAAAAAAAAAGAGTATATACAGTAGACTATTCATGTGTTAATTTAAATCCCATCAGTGGAGAAAGGAAGAAGAGATACCTCCATCCATCCAATGCTCCAATTTTTCTACACCTGCCTCACTGTTTCTTGCTTGTCCTGCATTATTTTTACATAAGTTGACCAACATTTGTACAGATTTGTTTTGCAGCTCTAAAGTGTCTCACACTGTGTAATTTTAAGGCCAGCAATCTAATTTTGTAACAAAGTGTCCCTGAAGCTTTTGATGTTGATGTAGCTGTAAATAAAAAAGCATAACATTCTTTTAATGTACCAACATAGTTCACATTCCCTGCAGCTACTTTCTAACCACTGATAACAACAAAAGTAGGTCACTTCTGGATAAAGCACACTTAATTAATGTATGTATGCATGATTTTCTTCCTGAGTGAAATATTTTGTTACTCCTCAATAATTAGTTATTTTGCATTAAAGAAACCATGCAGCACATTACAGTTTTGCAAGTGTTAAGGTAATCAGTCTAATCACAATCTTCTGTGTCTTTTATTACCAGATACTTTTTTTTATTGTTAGGTCTTTGCAGAGAAACAGTATTCCTAATCAGACAATTATTATCTTCATCGGTTGCTTAGTGAGTTGTGCAAAACCAACTCCTGTGCCTAAAGGTGCCCATACACCTTACGATTATCGGACAAAACTTTTCGTCCGATGATCGAACCGTCGTACGATTTTCGTACGACGGCCCCATCCTGCCCCGATGATTGCAAGATTAATTTAGCCGTAATTAACTAAAAGCAGCTGGACGATATGCGGTAAATGATTTGCCGTATTTTCGTTAGCGCAAGCGCAGTGTAGATCGTACGACTTTTGACGGACGGAAACGCCAGCAACCTTACGAAAATCGTACGATCTAGCAAAGTTTTCAAACATGCTTGACCGCCAAAAGTCGTACGATTGTACAGTACTATCGGTCGGGCACTCTATTCACACGTTACGATTGTCGTACGAAAAGTCGATTGCATACGATTATCGTACGATAATCGTAAGGTGTATGGGCACCTTAACAATCAGTAAACGGATTGTAACATAAGTAATATGCTAACGAGATGTGACCTTAGCTGTCTACTTTCTATAACTGTACCATATAAGCTTTGAGCTAAAGACCAGCACAATGTATTCGTTGTACTTTGTACAAGTGATAAAATGCTTATACATGTTAAAAAAATGGGTCTGTTAATGGATGACACTGCCATGCTATGCATTTTGCACAAAATATTTGTTATTTATGCATATGAAATATAATCTCCAAACTACACTGCCTGTCCAAAAAATAGGCTACACACTCTAATATTTAGTTGGACCGCCTTTAGCTTTGATTATGGAACACATTCGCAGTGGTATCGTTTCGATAAGCTTATGTAATGTCACAACATTTATTTCTGTACAGAGTTGCATTAATATTTCACCAAGATCTTGTAGTGATGATGGGAGAGCCGGACCAATGTGTAAAGTCTTTTTCAGCACAGCCCTAAGATTCTCAGCGGGATTAGTCTGGACTTATGTCTCATGCTCTTTCACAATTTGACCCCAATAAATCCTGGCATTGTCATCTTGGAATATGCCTGTTTCATCGGGGAAGAAAAAAATCCATTAATGGAAAAACCTGGTCATTCAGTATATTCAGGTATCCAGCTGGCCTGATTTTTTCATAACATTGCTCAACCTAGACCTGACCATCTGAACAACCCCAGATTATAACACTACCCCGCAGGCGTGTACGGTAGGCACTAGGTAGTATGGGTACATTACTTCATCCATCTCTCTTTTTACCCTGATGCACCCATCACTCTGGAACAGGGAAAATCTGGACTCATTAGACAACATGACCTTTTTCCAGTGCCCCAGAGTCCAATCTAAATGCTCCCTAGCAAACAGAAGCTTTTGTGTGTGTGTAAATACTTTTAAACATAGCCGTGAGTTCTACTGTTGATTTGTATGATTTGATTTTACCAAACGTTTAGGTGACCTCCGATCACGAGTATTCAAGATTCTTTTCCGACCACATTTTTTCCTTGAAGATGATGGTTCATCAGTATAATGCATTGCACGGTTCGTCACCAAATTTTTGTAGTTTTAGTCTCCTTAGTTGTTTGTTTTGCTTGATGCGTTTCATCTTTTCCACGACCACAGCATACTGTGTGTCTTCTGACATGGTTGTTTGAGAAATGAAAAGCTACTGATTGCATCCGTTGGGATTAAATAACTTGTTGCCAACTAAGGGCCCATTCACACCAATTGCGGTGCGCTCCAGAGCAGTAGCTACTGAAATGCACAGCAATCCCTCACTAAACTTCACCCTTCGTTCTGAGGCGAAAGGGGGCATGGCAGTGCATTGAAGTCAATGGCACTGCAGCCACGCCCCCTGGCCGCAGTGTGATCGGACACGTGGTGAAACATTGCCTGCGTTCTGTTCCACTGCGAACGCAAAAATAATGCTGGATGATCTAGTTTGCAGTGGACCCGAACGCAGGCAATGTTTTGCCACGCGTCTGATCACACTGTGGGCAAGGGGCGTGGCTGCGATGCCGTTGACTTCAATACACTACAACACCACCACCCACCCCCGAACGAAGGGAGAAGTTTAGTGAGTGATTGCTTTGCGTTCCAGGGGCTACCGCTCTGGAACGCACCGCAACTGGTCTGAACAAGCCTTGAAACATACTAATCACTGCAGTAATTATCCAATGGAATTGCTCTTACCTATTTGCTTAGCTAAATTTAGGTGGTGACTTCTTTTGGGCCAGGCAGTGTACTTGCTATTTCATACATTGCTCAAAGCTGGCCATACACTGGAAGGTTATTGTATGAACAGCCATACGAAAAATCTCACCAGAACTAGGGATGCACCATTATTTTCACGAGTACTCAATGAGGGGAATTGATCAAAACTGGAGCAGACAAAATCTGGAGCAGTTGCCCAGGGCAACCAATTAGCTTCTCTCTTCAGTTTGTTCAGTTAAGATTTGAAAATAAAACAGAGATGCTGATAGGTTACCATGCACAGTTGCTCCAGATTTTGTCTGCTCCAGTTGTGATCAAATCCCCCCAATGTGTCTATCTGCTCTATATGTGTCCTCATACAACGTCCAAATCCAGATTCAGTGATTGTGCAATAAAATCTATCTACAACATGCACAGACAATCCCGCTGATTTGCATATGATATACTGCCTGCCCAGTGTTTAATTTATTATTTTGGGGGGAAATTAAGGTTAGCACAGACTTTTTTTCATGAGATATCCACTGTTGGAATTTTGTTCATTTGAAAAAAAATCCATCCTGTCGCTTCAATTTTTTCCATTGCTACAGTCTAAATTGTTAATTGATTTGTGTGGAGTGAGTGGGAAGTGGTAAGCCACTCTTCAAACTTTTGTGAGGCGGAAGCACGTGGAATGACGCACACAATCCAGCATTGCTTGTTGCAATGTTAGGTGCACTGTGATGCCATTTTTTCTTAATGGCACCCTAATGCAGTGCTCCCCAACCTTTTTATCGCCGCGGACCGGTCAACGTTCGATAATTTTACCGCGGCCCGCTGAGGGGGAGTATTTTTTGCTAAAAGTGCCTGGGTTCTGGATAGGATAGCACTAGGCTGTATGAACATACCACAGACACTTCTCCTCTGGACTGACAAGACGCATTTGCAAACAGGCAAATACAGACACAGGCAGATACTGATATCTCAGAATTGAGTGATCTGATTGGCTGGTCGCGTGTTGCCGCTTTGTGATGCCTTCATTGCATCGCGCGCTGTGATTGGCTGCAGATGAACTTTTTCATCTCACGATGCTGCGCTACGCACGCTGTCGCCGGGCAGAGCGGGGGATCGGAACTCACTAGACACACTGCAGGCGAAGGACCGCGAGTCGCCGCTCGCCTGTGCGCCGCGCTGCTTCACCTGCAGTGTGTCACGGCCTTAAACCTCTTGTCCATGGAAAGTCGCACACGTTCCTTGGGCGGCCCGGTACCATTTGATCCACGGACCGGTACCGGTCTGCGGCCCGGGGGTTGGGGACCACTGCCCTAATGCACCTAGCACTCGCATTCATGTTGTTTCGCACCATATTGCATGCAGGGTTATCCCTTTAATGAGGCAGCCTGAGGCTCTTGTTGGACAATATTTGCAGTGTGCCTGCTGCCCCCTTTCCGGCTAGAGCATCCCATGTTCCTAAGAGCTGGGCAGGGACATGTGTAAGGGCCATACACATCTCTCCACCCAGCTCTTAGCAACCTGGCACACTCTGGCCAGCATCCCACCCAGTGACATCACTGGTTTCTAGCAGCTTGGCAGGATGCCGGTCACAGATTCCCGAGTTGTTAACAGCCGCCTCTACAGGGCCTGCAGATGGCGGCACGCACCACCACAACCCCCCTCCACCTGCCTCCACCTCCTCATGTGGTAAGAAAGCTAGGGACACCACTGATTGCATGGTAACCTATTTCCATGTGATGTGGTGCGATTAATTTTTTTTTAAAAAGGTGCAAGCACTTTTTTAGTGTTCATTTTAGTTGCGATAGGTTGCCCCTTCAAATTAAATGCACCCATCATCACCTCTGCGATGTTGCATCACAGAGGTGTGAATGGGGGACTTAGGGATCCTGGACCAGATTCCTAAAATCTGAGCTAAACTCAGCCTGTGCTCACATCAAATATACAATCAAGTAAAGAAGAAGCTGTTTTTGTATTTTTCAAAAAGTCCTGTACTATATTGTTTTTTTTTAAGTGAACACTTTAGACTACGTTTCACTTCCAGGATCACTTCACTAAACTTAATCCCACTTCAAACTTAGTATATCAGGCCTAATATGATTTTTTTTAACCAGAGCTTTTCTATGTTGAATCTATCACATATATAGTATTCTAGAAACAATAGACAATATTGTCTGAACCACAGGCATCTAAGGTGCCTGCAATTATTTTAAAAATACTATAAATGTTTTTCAGGGAGCCACCCAGGCTCAGTGTCTATATATTGTGTGCATTGATATGATCAAAATTATGATTGAAATGAACTTTTGACCCGTAGGCTAGTGACTTAGATCAGTAACAAAAAGGCACTCTGATTGTGCATACTTGCTTTAAGTGTTTATACATCACTACTAGGGATTAGCTCAGGTTCAGAACCTGAGCACCCCCCCAAAACAAAGGGGTGGGATGTTTGTGCTGACATCATTTACCTTATATGGCTACATGTGGCCAAATAAGGACAATGATGTCTATGCACCCCAAGGCTTTGCTTACGCACAGCTGTGGGCAGGGAACTCCACGGCTGCACTAATTGGGTAGCAGCGGAAGGAATTTCCTTTACAGTAGCTCCTTCCGTGTTCAGAGGAGCTCAGGTTCGGTCTGAACCTGAGCTCATACCTAAGCACCACAATTATACACAAAACCAAGTGTATGTTAAGCCAAAAATGTTTTTTTTAAATCTGTCTTTGTTTCTGTTGAAGAGTTCCCTTTCTTTGTTTCTGGTAACACTGTGTCACCAGGACAGGATGTGAGCATAAATCTTCCTAACAGAGCCCCATATAGCAGTAAATGCTCAGCAGATGTTTTAACCCTTCCTCACTCTATCCAAAACTAAAAAATGGCAGGACACATTCTTTAGGCGTGAACTCTGTAAATAATGTTTTCCAGATACTTTAAAGGCAGAATTTTAGCTTGCAAGGAATAACTCATTACTGTCTTGTTTCTGAAGTTAGGTAGGAGAATATCTTAGCTAAACACATAAAGCAGACACTCCCCCATGCTGTACAGATATTGAATGTTATGATAAATATATGGAATGTATTTTATATATATGGGTCATATTATATTTGACTAAAATCATAATCACATTAATGATATCTCCCCTAATAGAGATAACTGGCAGATGATATCACAGAGCCTCCACATGTTTTTGTTTTACGTTCTTTCAGCAAACATCATTTGATCCTAAGATTTTCTTGTTTGGAAATCTTGAGGAAGAGTTCTAGGACCTAAATTAGTGTATCTTAATAAGGCAATCTCTGGTTTTCTGTAGCCATGCCATTGCTAAAAAAAGATGGACAGACCCTGCCAACTGTAGCTTTTTGCAAAACTCACTAAAAAGAGGTTAATTTGTGAGCATTGACCTTGATTTACTTAAGGAATACAGCATGTTCACGCAGCATAGTGAACTTTCAATATGTATATAATATTATATACATATTGAATATTGTTGAATATTGTATATAATATTGTTTTTTCTTTGAATACCCGCAGGTAAATAAAAAAAAAAATATTTTTTAAAAATCTAATAACAAGCCAAATATTGTAATATCTTTATCAGGGCTATTGACAAAATGGTGAAGAGTTTGGAGAAGGCAGAAGTCAACAATCTAGGCCAAAATAGCTGATTTGCAAACTGAGCTGAACTGGAGAAATATTTTCCAAATCAGCTATTTTGGCCTAGATTGTTCACTTCTCCTGCCTTCTCCAAACTCTTCACCCTTTTGTGAATAGCCCTGTATGTGTTGTAATAGAGAATGCATTTCCACGAATAAACCATATGTATATGCATATATGTACTAGCCACACCTCAAAAACACCTATCACACAGCTTGGGCCTGGCTGAGTTCTATGAAAATTAAACAGATGTCTCAGCAGTACTATCTCTGTATACATGTGCACCATATATTTGATCCATATGTGATATTTATCTAAATATAGAGGCAAAAGTATTGCAATTTTTGCAGTGAAATTTGAGAAAACTCCTCTTTATTGTTATATGGTTCTATTTACACAGCATATCTAAAAATTAGAGGTGCACTGAAATGGAATTTTCAGACTGAAACCAAAAATAAAAAAAATGTCAGGCCGAAACCGA
>NW_017307144.1:651281-654648 GCF_000935625.1 Nanorana parkeri
CCCCCCCCCCCCCCCCAAACAAGGATATGCAATGGCCCACCCACCAAATCAGCCTTGGGACAGGGAAATCCGCATAATAAACAAAGGGGTGGGATGTTTGTGCTGACATCATTTACCTTATATGGCTACATGTGGCCAAATAAGGACAATGATGTCTATGCACCCCAAGGCTTTGCTTACGCACAGCTGTGGGCAGGGAACTCCACGGCTGCACTAATTGGGTAGCAGCGGAAGGAATTTCCTTTACAGTAGCTCCTTCCGTGTTCAGAGGAGCTCAGGTTCGGTCTGAACCTGAGCTCATACCTAAGCACCACAATTATACACAAAACCAAGTGTATGTTAAGCCAAAAATGTTTTTTTTAAATCTGTCTTTGTTTCTGTTGAAGAGTTCCCTTTCTTTGTTTCTGGTAACACTGTGTCACCAGGACAGGATGTGAGCATAAATCTTCCTAACAGAGCCCCATATAGCAGTAAATGCTCAGCAGATGTTTTAACCCTTCCTCACTCTATCCAAAACTAAAAAATGGCAGGACACATTCTTTAGGCGTGAACTCTGTAAATAATGTTTTCCAGATACTTTAAAGGCAGAATTTTAGCTTGCAAGGAATAACTCATTACTGTCTTGTTTCTGAAGTTAGGTAGGAGAATATCTTAGCTAAACACATAAAGCAGACACTCCCCCATGCTGTACAGATATTGAATGTTATGATAAATATATGGAATGTATTTTATATATATGGGTCATATTATATTTGACTAAAATCATAATCACATTAATGATATCTCCCCTAATAGAGATAACTGGCAGATGATATCACAGAGCCTCCACATGTTTTTGTTTTACGTTCTTTCAGCAAACATCATTTGATCCTAAGATTTTCTTGTTTGGAAATCTTGAGGAAGAGTTCTAGGACCTAAATTAGTGTATCTTAATAAGGCAATCTCTGGTTTTCTGTAGCCATGCCATTGCTAAAAAAAGATGGACAGACCCTGCCAACTGTAGCTTTTTGCAAAACTCACTAAAAAGAGGTTAATTTGTGAGCATTGACCTTGATTTACTTAAGGAATACAGCATGTTCACGCAGCATAGTGAACTTTCAATATGTATATAATATTATATACATATTGAATATTGTTGAATATTGTATATAATATTGTTTTTTCTTTGAATACCCGCAGGTAAATAAAAAAAAAAATATTTTTTAAAAATCTAATAACAAGCCAAATATTGTAATATCTTTATCAGGGCTATTGACAAAATGGTGAAGAGTTTGGAGAAGGCAGAAGTCAACAATCTAGGCCAAAATAGCTGATTTGCAAACTGAGCTGAACTGGAGAAATATTTTCCAAATCAGCTATTTTGGCCTAGATTGTTCACTTCTCCTGCCTTCTCCAAACTCTTCACCCTTTTGTGAATAGCCCTGTATGTGTTGTAATAGAGAATGCATTTCCACGAATAAACCATATGTATATGCATATATGTACTAGCCACACCTCAAAAACACCTATCACACAGCTTGGGCCTGGCTGAGTTCTATGAAAATTAAACAGATGTCTCAGCAGTACTATCTCTGTATACATGTGCACCATATATTTGATCCATATGTGATATTTATCTAAATATAGAGGCAAAAGTATTGCAATTTTTGCAGTGAAATTTGAGAAAACTCCTCTTTATTGTTATATGGTTCTATTTACACAGCATATCTAAAAATTAGAGGTGCACTGAAATGGAATTTTCAGACCGAAACCAAAAATAAAAAAAATGTCAGGCCGAAACCGAAAATAATTTTTTTTCTAACTTTAAAATATATATATTTTAAAATATGTTATTTTTTCTATACTTTTAAAATTAATTTCGTAAATTTTTTTTATTATTTTTTTTTTTCTTACTGGGAAATATTATGGGTCTAAACAGACCCCTGATATTTCCCTTTTAAAATGGAAAAAGAGATTGAGGACACAGAGTCCTCAATCTCTTTTTCTGCAGCCCCTGTTATGAATGATAGGGAAGCTACTATACTGGGTGTTCCTGTTCATTCATAACCTGTGGAGATAGTATGTTTACCATGTCCACAATCACGAATGAAAAGGAAATGATGTAGAGCACTTCCTGTTCATTCATAATTGGGGACGAAGTAAACATACTGAGGGGAATTCATCAAAACTGGATGAAGCTGTCACAGCTAGCCTAGCCCAATTGTTTATTTGTTGCCGGCATCTGTCAAAAGGGGACCCCCAGGCACGATATTTAAAGGAATTTTTCATTCTTATTGTTTCACTTTAAGTGATGTTAAAATCATTGCTCCTTTAAAATTTGTATTTTTTTAAATTGTTTTTTGCATTGATACATGTCCCCCAGGGCAGTACCCAAATCCCCATACCTTTTTTATGGCCATGGCTCGCATTCACGAGTAAGATAGAGACCCCTTTGGTTTTAGATTCAGAGGAAATGCTGTGGTAAATTGGTGGGCGGAGAGGGTGAAGACTTGATTCTTTTTAAAACAGGTCTCCTGTGTGTAGGCAATTTGGGTTTTCATTCTTCAGAGATCTTCCAGTAAGCAAGAGGAGGGGTAGATTTCCTACCTAAGTACCTAAGTAGGAGAAGAGGTTGGAAATTTATGGCAGGGCGAGCTGCACATACAAACTGCATATAAATACCTAACCGATAAAATCAGAAACCGACCAAAACACAAGTCTAGGCTGAACATGAGAAATAGTGTAAAAAAGGTAACTAGAACTCCTGGAGTGCGTACAGTCATGCCTGGGGATAGTTGAGGCTACAGAGTTAGGGGTGCAGGAGGAACACACTAGCCCTTCAGGCTGCAGAGTTTGGGACAAAGCTGGCATAAAGAACAGAGTGTCAGTCGATAGGCATGCATCTGTGCCCACCAATGATCACGTGTTCTCAGGGAAGAGCAGTGGAGGCAAGCTGGGGAGAACAATGGTTAGGGCTTCAAGAAATAGTGGCTTGAGGGTCCAGTGATTGTCTCCACTTGGTGTGGAAAGGTCAGAACTCAATTGTTGTAGGATCCAGAGGAGGTTGTTTGCAGTACGGTCACCTTGAGCGAGAGCAGGGAGACCTCTCTATATAGACAGTTACCCGACATATGATGTAGTCTCAGGGTGGGGCTGCTTCTGGGAGTAGAGGGAGAAAAAAGGTCCTCCCATGGTTGCATGGGTTTTTTTTGTTCCATGTGTCTGGCAGGTTTCTGTTCCATGTGTCTTGGCAGAGCTGCTTGGTATACAGGTGAAACTCGAATAATTAGAATATCGTGCAAAGTTCATTTATTTCACTAGTGCAACTTAAAAGGTGAAACTAATATATGAGATAGACTCATTACATGCAAAGCAAGATAGTTCAAGC
>NW_017307144.1:655532-673629 GCF_000935625.1 Nanorana parkeri
TTTCTAACTTTAAAATATTTATATTTTAAAATATGTTATTTTTTCTATACTTTTAAAATTAATTTCGTAAATTTTTTTTATTATTTTTTTTTTTCTTAACTACATGTTGAGGGCTCTGGGAAATATTATGGGTCTAAACAGACCCCTGATATTTCCCTTTTAAAATGGAAAAAGAGATTGAGGACACAGAGTCCTCAATCTCTTTTTCTGCAGCCCCTGTTATGAATGATAGGGAAGCTACTATACTGGGTGTTCCTGTTCATTCATAACCTGTGGAGATAGTATGTTTACCATGTCCACAATCACGAATGAAAAGGAAATGATGTAGAGCACTTCCTGTTCATTCATAATTGGGGACGAAGTAAACATACTGAGGGGAATTCATCAAAACTGGATGAAGCTGTCACAGCTAGCCTAGCCCAATTGTTTATTTGTTGCCGGCATCTGTCAAAAGGGGACCCCCAGGCACGATATTTAAAGGAATTTTTCATTCTTATTGTTTCACTTTAAGTGATGTTAAAATCATTGCTCCTTTAAAATTTGTATTTTTTTAAATTGTTTTTTGCATTGATACATGTCCCCCAGGGCAGTACCCAAATCCCCATACCTTTTTTATGGCCATGGCTCGCATTCACGAGTAAGATAGAGACCCCTTTGGTTTTAGATTCAGAGGAAATGCTGTGGTAAATTGGTGGGCGGAGAGGGTGAAGACTTGATTCTTTTTAAAACAGGTCTCCTGTGTGTAGGCAATTTGGGTTTTCATTCTTCAGAGATCTTCCAGTAAGCAAGAGGAGGGGTAGATTTCCTACCTAAGTACCTAAGTAGGAGAAGAGGTTGGAAATTTATGGCAGGGCGAGCTGCACATACAAACTGCATATAAATACCTAACCGATAAAATCAGAAACCGACCAAAACACAAGTCTAGGCTGAACATGAGAAATAGTGTAAAAAAGGTAACTAGAACTCCTGGAGTGCGTACAGTCATGCCTGGGGATAGTTGAGGCTACAGAGTTAGGGGTGCAGGAGGAACACACTAGCCCTTCAGGCTGCAGAGTTTGGGACAAAGCTGGCATAAAGAACAGAGTGTCAGTCGATAGGCATGCATCTGTGCCCACCAATGATCACGTGTTCTCAGGGAAGAGCAGTGGAGGCAAGCTGGGGAGAACAATGGTTAGGGCTTCAAGAAATAGTGGCTTGAGGGTCCAGTGATTGTCTCCACTTGGTGTGGAAAGGTCAGAACTCAATTGTTGTAGGATCCAGAGGAGGTTGTTTGCAGTACGGTCACCTTGAGCGAGAGCAGGGAGACCTCTCTATATAGACAGTTACCCGACATATGATGTAGTCTCAGGGTGGGGCTGCTTCTGGGAGTAGAGGGAGAAAAAAGGTCCTCCCATGGTTGCATGGGTTTTTTTTGTTCCATGTGTCTGGCAGGTTTCTGTTCCATGTGTCTTGGCAGAGCTGCTTGGTATACAGGTGAAACTCGAATAATTAGAATATCGTGCAAAGTTCATTTATTTCACTAGTGCAACTTAAAAGGTGAAACTAATATATGAGATAGACTCATTACATGCAAAGCAAGATAGTTCAAGCCGTGATTTGTCATAATTGTGATGATTATGGCTTACAGCTCATGAAAACCCCAAGAACCCCAAATCTACAATCTCAAAAAAGTAGAATATTATATGCAATCAATAAAACAAGGATTGTACATAGAACAATATCGGACCTCTGAAAAGTACAAGCATGCATATGTACTCAGTACTTGGTTTGGGCCCCTTTTGCAGCAATTACTGCAATTACTTTTGCACGATATTCTAATTATTCGAGTTTCACCTGTAGTAAGTATGGGCTAGGATCCAATATACTAATCAAGTTTGGACCCTTATCTGGTTTGGGCTTTTTTCTGTATTTGGGAATGACACTGGAGTGACCCGGAACAGCTGTGGTCGGATGGTAGCAATATGTACTGCAGAGCCTAGTATATGAGCTTCCTCATGCTGCTAATGTAAAGCCATGCCCTTTGTTTACATTTTTATGTAAAGGTGCACCTCCAAAATAGAAAAATATATGCCTGGCCTTATGATACATACCTTAAATGCCTGGGCTATCTTACATACTGTATGTAGGAGGAGAAGAAAACTTAGCATATGTAGAGCAGGGATGAAAATGAACACTAGGATTTCAAAGAACAATTCCAGAGAAAATGTTCCAAAAAACGTTAGTAAAAATAAGAATGTTTGACTGAAGTGTACTTATATTTGATACAAAAAATGATCTTCTCTTAAGCTAGGACTACATTTGTTCTTGTGGTTTCTCTATAAAATAGGAGCTCAGTCAAAACATCTCTTTTCTGTTGGATATTGCTGGGCAGGCTAAGTAACATTGCCTTGTTTTTCTGCCCGTCTCCTCACTGGAGAGGTTTTCCCTCAATTCCTTTATGAAACAGGAGGTGCAGGGAAATCTTTCCAACGGGAACATTGTTGACAGTGATGGAAATGCAACAAAGGTTCTGTTCCTTTTCCTGTATTTTCAACACCACAAAATACTTTTCTGGATTTTCTACTTTACGTCAACAATGTGGCAGGGCCTTCATGAGAATCTTCAAAATATTATCTTAACCACTTCAAGACCAGGTGTTACACCCCCTTCCTGGCCAGGCCATTGTCCAGTGTTCAGCGCTGCGATACTTTGACTGACGTTTATTCCGTCATGCAAACTGTGTGAAAAATAATATCTTTGTGTTATGAATTTTATATTGCATGTACTACAGCTCTTGTACTGCATCAAGAACTCAAGTATCCTTCACTAACATATACAGTATAAGTATATGGCAGGACCAACTGTTCTTAAACATTAAAGTAGTATATCAGCTGTGAAGTGGAAATTAACTATAAATGTCATAGATTTTTTTTACATAGGTAACAATAAACATTTGCTTGTATCATTTATTTCACTGTTTTAATCATGTTCGTAAATTTTCCATTAAGCTTTCTTTTCAAACTAGGTTTCTTATCTCCTTGTAAAAGTATTTAATTTATATGACCTATCAAACCAATACCTTACACGTTATCAGTTTTTTTTACAGCTTACTAGGTCATATAGATTTGTAATTAAAGGAAATCTTTAATGGGTTTGAGTTGATTTTATCTATTTTTTCCATCATATGATATGCCTCTCTGTGTTTTGTTTACGTTACATATTTGTTTTACAAAAAAAAAGACATTTCATACAAGGTGCACCAATGACACATGACTCAAAGAGCATTATGTGTTTTCACAAGAGAGCACAAAAGAAGCAGCTTGCCTATAGGCTGCCTTTTTAAAATCCAAATTCAGACAAACCTATTGGTACACTGCAACAGGTAAGTGTGTGGGGGTGCCACCGATCCATTCAACTCTGGGCATAAATTTCAGCTTGAGCTACAGGAATTTTTTAACATACCAGGATAGGCTAGTCTGGCAAACGTATGAAAATTAGCCCAGGGCTCTACCTGCTGGTTAAAGCTGAAAATAAAACTATTCATATGTAATGCTTCATATTTACTTGACTATAAAAATACTTTTTTTACATTTTTATTTCTAGTTATAAGCATACATTAAATTCTATAAAACTATGCATTACCTTTAAAATACTGTATATATGGAAGAAGCATGTACACAGGGGTGTGATGGACTGTGCTGTTCCCTGTTGGATGAGAAAACAAACAACAAAAAAAGCTATGTTGCCTTTTGACCTTTTAGGCATTTGCATTTTACACCAGCCCTTTCACATGGGCTTTCCGATCAGGTCTGCCTGTCAGGTCTGCCTGTCAGTTATTCAGGCGGACCTGATCGGAAGCCCAATGTTAGTCTATGTGCAGGGGGATCTAAATGGACGTGGGTCCATTTACATCTCGTTACAAGATGGAGGACAAAACTGGACGGACATAAATGTTAAAAAGGTGAGATTTGTTCTGATCAGCAGGGAATCCATGCCTGGATGCCCTACTGATTGGACCATGTGAAAGGGGCCTTACTGTAGGGAGTCAGTTCCATACTTAAAAAACATTGCATTGTAAGTAATAATGTCTCCATTGGCCATAGATTATAAAATTATAATTTCAATCAGAGGTTCTCAACCTGTGTAGCCTCAAGACCCACATTTGTCCTTGGTCATAAATTCACGACCCAAGTCGCAACGCACGGAAAAGCGCGGCATTGCACTACCACGTGTTAGAACTGTGGGAAGGGCGTTTGGGTTGTCATTCAACTGAATGGCAACACAATGTATCTCCATCACCAGAACACATGGTAGGTGCGATTGCGTGGTACAGCTGGTTACTCTCACATGCAATTATAGCACTGTACTAGTGTGAACGGGCCCTCAAAAACACTGACAGACACACACAACCACAGACACAATCTCACACACATTCTCACACATACCCACTCCAAAAATATAATTTTTTATTTTTTTAAGATCCACCCAGCCTCCCTACCTTACAAGAACTGGAGTGGATCCTCAGCCTGGGGTACAGTGTCTGCTGCTGTGCTGTCACAGAGCTCCATCAATAAGTGCTTTGCTTGTACAGCTCCCTTGTGTGACCCGTAGAGGTTCTGGGAGCCAGAATGTGACGTCACTCTGGTCCAGGCACCTCTGCAGGGCACATGAGGGAGCTGCACAAGCAATGCACATATGGATAGAACTCCCTCGTGGCCCTACCCCCAGCCCACCCCACCTTAAGTTGACATTCGGCGCTGTGCAGAATATTTGGAAGGGCTACTTGGTGTGAGAACTGACAGTGCTGAGGAGCTTCACACCTAGTGCAGTGAAAGGCACATGGCAACCCACTGAACACAAGGTTGCGACCCACTTTAGGGTCGCAACCCACCAGATGAGAAACACGGATTTAAATCATAACCACCCTGTAGTATAGCTAAGTATTTATTCAGAAATCATGCTCTTGCATCCATATACCTATACTGTATGAGCCAAAGTAATTTTTATATTTCCACTGTGGACCTATTTGTTTGACAATAACTTATTATTAATTATTATTTATGATACCAAAGTAAATCTTAGGTTTTTTTTTTTTTTTATAAATTCTTTATTGAACAGTTACGTAACATATCAAGGAGTCCGGGGTGGAGTTGATTTCAAAATATAGACGCAAATCGCCTTCGATCTCCGGGAAGGAGGCCGGGAAAAAATTACCCTACGAAATAAAACAATTAATACTTGCCTCTCTTGGTAGTGGCAAGTCTTATCTTCACTTTTTTCAAAAGCTATGGCGAATTACATTGCATTACATTTGTACAGTGCTGCCCCCAACTTATATCAGGGGTTGGCAGCTGAAGGCGGGTGTTAAAATGACAGTAGTGGAGCACACAAAGGGGACCTCCCAAGTGTCATTGTCACAGTTCAGCTGCAGACTTGCAGTTCTACAAGGATATACATACCTCTTACCCCTGGTTCTGTAGGGCTGTGCTGGTGCTTGTAGTCCTCCAGACATGCGCTCCAAACCTGACTCACACTTGCACCTGTCTGCAAGCTTTAGGCGTCGGCCGACCTCTCCTGCTGTTTCTTATGCAGCTTCTCGGCCAATCAGTGCAGTCTGCTTGTAGCCAATCCTGTGGATCCTCTCTCTTCCTGTCTCTATTTAAATCCAGGGCAGGGAACGGCACGCTGCCCGAGCGACGCTTTCCTAAGCTAGTTGCCAAGTCCCCCATTTGTGATTTACCCTGAATTCCTGGAAGTTTTCCTGTGTACCGAACCTTTGGCTTGTCCTTGGAAATACCTGTCTACTGGCTGCCCTGTGCTTCCCTTTTGTCCTTGGAAATCCCTGTCTACTGGCTGCCATGTGCTTCACTTTTGTCCTTGGAAATCCCTGTCTACAGTCTACGCTGTGCTTCGCTTTGTCCCTGAAAGTCTTCAGCCTGTCCCTAACCTTTGATTTGTACCCTGTACCTGTTAGGTGAGTTGGGTGGACCTAGGGATTGTGACCTGGGGTCAGCACGCAGCCAAGCCCATTTCCACCATCAGGAGCTCTGGCGAATACCGGCTTGCTCTTGGATTCCACATCCTGGAGGAACCCCTGCCACCTACTCAGCATACCATGCCACCTACTCAGCATTGCAGCACCCTGCCTTGTATTTGAACTTCCAGCTTTAGCTGACTTCCACTACCTCATTCAGTTCCCCTGCTCTGTTCCCCTGCTTGTACTCCAGTTCTGGGAGTTGTCAGCCTACACTGCTTGCACACTTTTCTCTGAGTGTCCCTGCCAGTGTAGTGGAAAGGGTCCACATACCTGACTCTGGGTCATACCTGTGAGTCCCAATCCGTGACAATCATTATATTCATTTATACTGCATAGGGATGTCCCGATGCCACTTTTTCAGGCCCAAGTACAAGATGCAATAAAGAGATTAAGGGCTTTGGGGAAGTGTGACAGATTTACCGGGCGTCGCTCCAGGAACAATCCAGAGCGCCTCCCCCGTCCACGCTTCACGCTGCTCCTCCCTTCTGCAGTCAGCTGGCAGCTTAAAGCCGCATAATTGGAAATGCTCAGGGTCTTGTCAATGTTGTGACTGCCGAGCATTCCCCTCGTCGCTCTCCATCCCCAAGCCTCCTGGCGTTCCTGCCACTAACATCCCAGTCTTTCGACCATCAATGCACTCTCTGCAGATGAAGCAGCCACTATATGATTAAACCTTCTCTAGACTGGATCTCTGCCCCTGCACATACTTACCTACTCAGCCTCTAGTCGTTACACATGTGCTAGAAACCTCACATCCTGCTTGCTGGATACAGTCCTCTTTGTGATCTGCAAACAACTTAGGATTATCTACCAACAACTAATCGCTGGGTCTCCACACACCTAACCGCAAGTATACCTACTGCATTGATTCTCTGTATCTGCTTATGCAAGTTCATATTCCAGTTAGTCATGGTGTGAGATCCACTCATATAGGTGAGAGGTTGCTGCTGAGGTTAGTGTAAACAATGTGTGAACTCTTTCTCCTATGTTATATCCAAGACATTGCATTACAACCCTGTATGAGGAAATACAGGGATCCCATACTAACACAGTTGGACTTCCTTATGTGCATGCGTTTAGTGATACGTGTGATGTAAGAACTTCTCTCTCTTGAGTTATATCCAAGACATTGCAATACAATCCTGTAGGAAGAAATACAAGGATTATTATTATTATTATACAGGATTTATATAGCACAGCGCTTTACAATATAAGGAAGACATTACAATCACAATACAATTCAAGACAAGATGGTAAGGAGGGCTCTGCCCTTGAGGGCTTACAATCTAAAAGGATCCCATATTAACGCAGTGGACTTCCTTATTTACATGTGTTTGGTAATGCTTATGAAGTAAACGAAATCATCCACAGCAACTTTTGCAGACTCTGCTCTGCAGCTGAGATCCACAACAGGTAAATCCCAGACAAAATTAAGGAGCGTTACAGGAAGATATAGAACTGCAGGCTTTGGATAATGGTTTTGCTCTCCTGGCAATACATCAAAGGTACACACAGTTTGAATATACCTATTTGAAATGTATATTCATCTGATTGTCAAGCGTTTTGCTTCAAGATTACTACTCTTATTCATTTCTGGAACTCATGGCCATACATTGGCAAAACTAACTTTTTTTTTAGAAAATCTTTGAGTTACAGTTGTGCTAAAAAGTTTGCATACCCTGGCAGAAATCATGACATTTTGGCATTGATATTGAAAATATGACTGATCACGCCAAAAAGCTTCCTTTTTTAAGGATAGTGATCATATGAAGCCATTTATTATCACATAGTTGTTTGTCTTCTTTTTAAATCATATTGATAACAGAAATCACCCAAATGGCCTTGATCAAAAGTTTACTTACCCAGGAATGTTTGAAGATAACAAGAAGTTGTGCTAGGAGAAAACACAAGGTGTCAATAATTACCAGCTGCAGCAATGTGTAATCAAAACCTCAGTGAAAATCTATAATATGCTGCGATTGGTGTGCAAAGTGAAGGAATAAATAAATTAACTGTGCCACCTGTAAAACGACTGTGTATCATATATCAATAAAGGACCGTGGGTTAATGCATGTGTTCTCTTACATTGTTGATTATTAGATGAATTGACACAGTGATTCCTTCTGTAAGTGAATATTTTACCGAAAAGCCTGTGTGATCTCTTATACCTTAAAATAATGTGCAAATCTTCTCTTGTGTTAATAAAAATTGTTAATAAAAATATTGACTGAGTGTTGTTTCCTCCAATCCTTTGGAGGTAAAAATACCACTAGTGTTTGAAACAGTTGTAGTGTAAGCTTGTAATAATACAAGATTTTTTATATAGCTTTTAAGCTTGTGATTATAAACAATAATCAATAATCAAAGAATGTTTGGCCTTGTTACAGACAAACAAGGAGACACACACAGGTTAAAATGGCAATTAAAGGTTAATTTAATCTGTGGCTTTTTAAATTGCAATTGGTGTCTGTGTATAAATAGTCAATGAGTTTGTTAGCTCTCATGTGGATGCACTGGGCAGGCTGGATACTGAGCCATGGGGAGCAGAAAAGAACTGTCAAAAGAACTGTGTAACAAGGTAATGGAATTTTATAAAGATGGAAAAGGATATAAAAAGATATTCAAAGCCTTGAAAATGACAGTCAGTACTGTTCAATCACTTATTAAGAAGTGGAAAATTCTGGGATCTCTTGATACTAAGCCAAGGTCAGGTAGACTAAGAAAGATTGCAGCCAGAACTACCAGAAGAATTGTTCGGCATACAAAGAAAAATCCACAGGTAACCTCAGGAGAAATACAGGCTGCTCTGGAAAAAGACGGTGTGGTTGTTTCAAGGAACACAATATGACGATACTTGAACAATAGTGAGCTGTATGGTCGCGTTACCAGAAAGAATCCTTTGCTGTGCCAATGCCACATAAAAAGCCCGGTTACAATATGCCCGACAACACCTTGACAAGCCTCACAGCTTCTGGCACACTGTCATTTGAAGTGATGAGTCCAAAATAGAGCTTTATGGTCACAACCATAAGCGCTATGTTTGGAGAGGGGTAGACAAAAATGTTTTAAGTCCCCACCCCCCACGTGCGCGCACATATACACGCAAATACGTGTCGGTGTGCCTACGCGCGCAAACGACAATTGCGCTATACATTTTACATATCGCCGCGAACGTCAAAGTGAGAGCAATAATTCTAGCGCTGTCAATCACTTTTAGCACTAAACTGATGAGTGGTAAAATCGTTTAAAATGATCCGACGTGAGCTCGTCTTTCATATTTTACCAAAAAATTGGGTATTATATTATGTTTCTGTGCACTAAATTTTAATTTAGTTTATTTTTCCTACAAATACTGGTTTGATAAACATTTGCGCAAAAACCGTGCGATGTAAAAAATTGCAACTAGCATTTTTCTATTCTACAGGGCCTTCAGAACATATATAATTGTTTGGGGGTCTGAAGCTATTTTCTAGCCAACATTTTATATTTTATCATGTGTGCGCGAATAGTAAGAAAATGCCCCGGACAGCAAGTGGTTAAAAGAGCTAATTTCCCAAAACTGAGGATGCCTCTCCAAAACATAGATTGGGAGGAAATTGATTTTATGGAGACACATTATACAGTTTAATTCCTTTGGCAATATGTTTAAAAGACTAAATTGCTTACTCCCTGTGTTAAAATATACACAAATATATAAAGAAAACTGCATTTAAAATATGAAGGCCTAAAGGAATCCTTTCATCATTTGAGAATAACAAAAATACAAAAAAAGCTGCCAAAAGGGAATCAGATCAGGTCTGAGCATATATAAGCTAAATAAAAAAAAGGGGAAGCAAATCTAGCTCTGTTCACAAAGGAAATTGGTGGTACTGAAGGTTTAATATGAGGATAGTATTAACACAATTTCAAATGTATCACAGTTGTTTAACATTGTTATGGTTCAGAAACAATAAGGAGAAACAAATGTGAATAAAGCACATGAACCAGATGGCTCATACCCATGAGTCCTCACAGGGTTGAGTTTTGTTAGTTCTAACCAATTGTTTCTATGTTTTAATTCCCTTTTAAAGGTTAATGCATGTTGGAACAATTGGTGGGAAGAAAATATGTTTCTAATTTTAAAAGAAGAACTTTACCCACATCTTCAAAATAACAACAAAGGCACCTTTAGAAATGTTTAGTAATGACAATGTACAACAAGATACTTCTAGATAATTGCAGACTTATTATTTTTTGCATATCTTATTTTTCTTATCCTCCCCAGTCTTCTGACAGTGGCCATTTTAACTAAGGGCAGGTTACTAGATCTCTCTTTACTTTCTGGAACTCTGGCACATGTGACTTGGGCATGTGACCATGCACATCATCTCAGAAGGAAAATGCCTTTCCCTGAGATCTCATGAGATTGCACATGAGTTTTCCCAGCAGTGCTCTGCTGATGTAACCTTTCCCAGAATGCATTGCTTGGGCATGATTACATCATTTGTACCAAAGTGGATCAGGAAGTGGAAACTCTAAGTAAAATAAAAATATGTTTGTTTAGCTATTGAATGTAAGATTATTTCATATCAGCATGCAGAGCTGTATGCTGATGTGATTTTTAGTCAAAGGGGGATAAAGGTCCACTTTAAGTAGGGATCAAGGTCTTCTCCAATAACTACAGACATTTAATAAGGTAAGTGATCACATGCAATATTGACAGTGTTTGACTGCCACCTTAAGATGCTCAATTTTCTCTCATCCAGCCTGCAGACTGAACGAGAAAATCAATTGATTCCCTAAGCAAGCTAAACAGCGTGAATGGAGGAATCCCCACTTCACTGAATGTTCACCGCCCAAGGCTGCCTGAATACAATGGTTTTGCAGAATATTGACTGAATCTGGTTGGGTTTGTCCAATGATTTTCGAGCCTGCCCATTCAATTTTTAAAACAGGAATCAGTCAAAATACAAGATGTTTATGGCCACCCTTAGCAGCTTAACTGCTTTTTAAGGGCTTTAACAAGTTCACCTAATAAATATACCAGTGTTACAGTAGGTAAAAAGTGCAAATTTTTCTATGTGATTTATCCTATTCATAATGATGCCTATGTTCAATGCTTTTTTTCAATAGCTATGGCGATTTACATTGCATTACATTTATACAGTGCTGCCCCCAACTTGTATCAGGGGTTGGCAGTTGAAGGGGGGTGTTAAAATGATAGTAGTGGAGCACACAAAGGGGACCTCCCAAGTTTCATTATATTAATTTATACGGCAATAAAGAAATTACGGGCTTTGAGGAAGATATAGAAGTGTATGCTTTGGATAATGGCCACCCTTAGCAGCTTAACTGCTTTTTAAGGGCTTAAACAAGTTATCTTAATAAATACAACTATTCCTTTTTCAATCAATCTGGCTGGTAAATCTAGATGTTTAAATTCTACTTTTTCCATATTTCACAGGGGCCCTTCCATACACATGCTTTCTACTGGGGTGATGAGGACAAAGACATGATTTCCAGGACTGAAAGTCCTAACAGTCACATATTACACACTGGACTTTGACTATCCTGAGTTTTCTGAGTTTTTCCCTGACCATGGTCATGACAGCAGTTTTGCTTAAAAGAAACATGCTGTATCATTGTTTATTTATATAGTGCCGACAATTTACACTGTGCGCATTCACATCAGTCCCTGCCATCAAGGAGCTTACAATCTAAGGTCCCTATCTCACATGTATACATACTAGACATGTGCACCAGAAACATTTGTTTAGTTTCGTTTTTCGGGTCCGAAATTAAATTAGTTTCGAACGAAATTCGTTTATGGACGAAATTAGTTATTGGACGAATTTCGTTGCAGCAAAATTACATTGGGGGGGAAAAAAAATTACATTTTTTTTAACAGTCTGCAGAAGATGAGAAAAAATAAAAAGCCTAAGGTTCCCCCCCCCAAAAAAACAACTTTATCCATTATTCTCCCTGCCCTGAATTAGAACCTGTGACATTGACAATGGCAAACCAGGACTCTATCCACTACACTATTGCCTCTGAACTTTTAACCATAGAAGCATTTTGATATGTATATATGCAATATGTAGCATTTGCCAGCTGAGAATGTCAAATGGGCGGAGCGAGCCGTGACGTCATGGCTCGCTCTGCCCATCTGTTGACATTCTGACTGAATGTCATTTTTGCGGCTAGTTTTCGTCGTGTTCGGGTGGTCGTCTGCGGCGGAACTTTTTTTTATTACGGCGGGGGTCCTGCATCCTGATTGACTCTGGATTACATCGATGGAGCCATTTTTGTAAAAATTTTTTTATTAAAGGAGTTTTTTCAATTAAAGGATTTTGTCAAAAGTCTGGACTTTTTACTAACTATTTGATTTAACCCTTTAGTGAATGGGTAGGGGTACAAGTACCCCTTACTCATTCACATGGGGGGGAGGGGTTCCCCTTTAAAATTCCTGCCAGACCTTAATGCACTTTTTTGTATGTTATAACTGGGGGGGTCCCTCCTAACGCTTTTTTTTTCCATCTTATGCAGACTGTAAAAAAAAATGTAATTTTGCTGCAACGGAATTCGTCCAATAACAAATTTTGTTACAGCAAAATGACATTAGGAAAAAAAATGAATTTACTACTCCCTACTCCCACTTAGCGGAGGCTCAGGGTTTTCAAGTTATCTACAGGTTGGCAGCGGTAGCTGCTCGGAGACGGTCATCTCACATGACCCCCCCCCCAAACAGGGCTACACTTACATTTAGGACTTCTCTTGTGCTGGGTTTTCCCCTAAACTTCCTTTAAAAAAACTATTATTTTTTTCCCCCCATTTTAGATTGGGGAAGAGTTAGAACCTCTGTCATGTGTATTTTTTTTGCTGCCTGTGTCCCCATTCTTGAAGGTTTTCAGAATTAATTACATTGCAGCACACCAATGCTCATAACATGCGTGGTGTGAACAGGCTCTGAAAACAGTGTTTCAATAGAGATGGCCTCTTTGTCAAATTTTATTGGGACAGTGATACATTTTAACAGTACAGTATGTAAGGGGAAATCAGCCCTTTCAATATACTTACACAGCTAATCCTATTAGAAAAGAGTATGGATGGCCTGGGTTAACCAGAACATAGTTTTCCCTGACATATCTTACAACTACTGGCGCTACAACAAATCCCTATTCAAAGTTTTCACTTTGTTACAACAATGTGTGCCTGTATAGGGAATATTAGTCCCTATTCACATGTTATACTGCAATTAAATTACACTCGGAGAGGGAGATAGAAATCTAAGAATAGTTTGTTTGCATTTGATCCCAGGAACTCAGTCCAAGTAACAATCTGCTGGCTTACATTTGTGTCGCTTACATCTCTTTGCTCACTGCAATGTTCTTCTGCAGCTTCTTGCAGGGTGACATTTAAAATAGTATTAAACTCTAAAACTTTTTTTTCAATAATGAATCCAGATTAAACAAATCTACATTGCCCACCAAAGTATCTCTTCATTTTTCCCCCCAAGCACTTACAGTCATTGGGGTCTATTCACTAAGCTGCCGTAGGCAGCCGAGTGAATGACCGACCTGAAGTGAAGTGAGCCGAACACTGTTCGGCTATTCACTTCAGGCTGGTACGGTATGAAATCAGCCGTACATCGACTTGCTTCACATGGCTTTGGGTCGGCCGAACATGCTCAGCATGTTCGGCCGACCCAAAGTGCAGAAGAAGTTCGACTCACTGCTGCCGAGCTTCACTGTCTGTCTTTGTATTGTATTGTACCTGCCCTCTGCTGATGGACCTGATGGAGAACTGCAGCAGAGGGCGGGTACAATGCTAGTTTATTATTGGCTATTGCAAATTGAAATAGCCAATAATAATGTAGCAATGTATTTCAATGGGAATTTTTTTTTCTTCTCTATTCTGTCATCGCTCCGTGTCAGAATAAAGAAAAAGAAATACACAGCAGTGTTTCTCTCCTCGGCGGCCGGGAGCAGGAGACTCCCGGGGCGCCAGGGGGAGTTAGCTGTTTGGAGATCAGTGTCCCTGGTTAGCAGGTAACCAGGGACGCTGATCTCTCTGCAAGTGGCCAAAGCCAGCCGTAAGAGCCAGCTCCGCCCAGCTGTCAGAAGCAGGCTGTTGGCCGGCCGCTCGGCCAGCTTCGGCTTTCAGCGCGGCTGCATATTCGTTCAGCTCGACTGAGCCGTTCGTCCAGGTTCGGGAGCAGTACGGGCTATAGTGAATAGCCCGTAGAGCACCCCTTTGGTTCTACTGAACCGAAGGGGTCCTGGGGCCGAAGCTAACCCAAGGATCAACCGAAGCTACGGCTAGATCCTTTGGCAGCTTCGTGAATAGACCCCATTGTGTTTCTAAATAGCTGGCTAAAAACTCTCAGCTTGTCTTCCCTGAACATCCTGCCCAGTACAAGATCACAAGGTATAGGCTAGCACAGTCTCCAGCAGCTGCCCATCAACGAGCTTGGAGAAGGGAAGAGGAAGAAGGGAGGAAAGATGAGCTGGGAACAGGCAGCAGGGAAGTGGCTTGCCTTGCTTTGCTTGTGTTTGTGGAGCACACACAAGGGTGGCTCTATGGGACCCTGCAAGCAAAAAGAGCCACCCTAAAAGAGGATATCTGGGCCAGTTGATTCTGCAGCAAACTAAAATGTTTATACATCAAGGAGCAGCATTAATTGTAAGTGATATAATTAGCATTTTAAACCATTTAAAATCCTTTCTACTTTAATAACAGTTTAATTTGCTAAATAATCGTGATGGGTGTCTGAAGGAGTGGGGGTTCCTAGACAGACTGTATTTGCACATATGTAATGGATAGAATGAGCGCACCAGACCAAGAAAAGTTTAGAGTCCAAAATCTTTTAATCACTCAACTGATGACAGCAAAATCAATAGTAGATATCCAACGCATTTCGAGGGCTACAATTCCCCTACATCAGGACTGAATGGAAATAATAAAGTTTTGAATGGACTCAAATAATGAAATGCCCAATTTTTCTGTAAAAATGCCAACAAAGGGCCAAAATGCAGAGCCAATATTTTGGACTTTTCTTGGTTTTGTGCTCTCATTCCACCAGTTGTTATATTTGGATTTCTCCATTCAAGTGTCAGTCCCTCCACTACGGGTCTCCCAATTCCTGCAGAAGAGCTGCCTAGCCTAAGGGGTCTCCCGATTCCTGCAAAAGAGCTGCCTAACATAAGCTATGAGCCCTCGTTCACACCTGAACGTTTTGTAGCGCGTTCTACGCTCGACGAACGCTCTACAAAACGCTCAAACATCTAAATCCTATTGTATTCAATGGGTCTGGTTCACACCTTGGCGTATTTCAGCCCGTCCCTAACGCGCTACAAAACGGCCCACGCCTGAAAAGGTACATGTACTACTTTGGGCCGTTTTTGTTGCACGTTTCCATTGGGATACAGCCAAGAAGCCCTCGGAAACGCGTGTTAGTAGCGCAATTTTTTTTACCGCGAATCACGGTAAAAAAAACGTGCGACAACCGCGCATATGCAATACGCCTAGGTGTGAATCAGGCCAAGCTCAAGCAGTAATTCCACCGCCCTTCTCTGAAAAAAACAAAACAGTCCAGCGCCTCATTTTCCATTTGCTTCTGTATTTACACATTGATTGCCCTAGGTAATATCCGCATGTGATATTAAGCCCCCATGATTGAGAGCATTGAAGTCCTATGAAGAAAAGGGGTAGGCCAAGGGCAGTCAGAATAGGGAAGAATAGAGTCAGTGATGCTGGACGTCCTCCAGCCAGGATATGAGGCGGGCTCTATCTGACTTGCTGCAGTTTCTAATGCACATTGTGAGGAGGTCACACTGTGCAGTGAAACCAGAGTTAGCAATTTCAGTACAGGAGAGAAGCTTTACAACTGTGCAAAACTGAAGGCCAATGTGTATCCAAAAGCACATTGAATTTTGATTGAAATTAGCCTCATAAGCAACCCCAACAATAATTTTTTCATAAAACACTGTTTACCTTCTTCATATGATGTTTTGCATCTCAGTGCCACTGATCCCCTCCAGCCTTTTTCAGCCATCTCCTGTCTATATGCACTCGCTCTAGTCTTGGCTGGAAATCATTGCTCTGAACGCATTTCTCGATAGTGACAGGAGTAGGCCATGTCTAGACAATTTGTGTCTCCATCAAGGGTGAGTGACACGCCTGAGCACAACTGGAAGACAGTTGGAAGCCCAGATCAGTGCCTAAATATGGACCTTCATGTCAAGATCACTGGGTATTTTACTAAAAGCTGCAGATTGTAAAATTAAAATCTCTTATAATAACATTGACATGTTAAATCAGATTTACGTGACTGGGGTTGGATCTACTTTAAGACGATTTGATATTTTAAATTTGTAAATTGTTTTTAGTATTCCTTAGATGAATAATGTTTAAGCATCCCTTATGCAGTCATACCTAAATAGTAAACTGCTGCAATACAGAAGACATTAAATTAAGGCTATTAAGAGTGCAAGGAGAGTGCATTTGCTCGCAAAGAAACAAAATGCAAGGTTAAATGTTTGACAAAACAATAAAGCTAGATTGACTTGCAAATAACTGCCAAATAATCACTTTCATTCTACCTTGTTATCTTCAGATGATCTTATTACATATTCCAATGCTTGAATAGCTTTAACAATACACAATGAAGGCTTGATCAATATATCTCCATACCTACTTTATACTCTACTGCTCTGTGCCTTTCTTCTGCTTTGTAGATATAATCTCCTCAAAATAAATAAATAAACAGACATTCTATAAGGGACTGTCTCTGTAAGCGCAAAGGTCCTTTTGCAGGTTCAGAAAATTCAGTATTATTATATATCCTGTGTTAGCAGTTGAATTCTAATGCATAGACAACAAATATCTGCTGCTTATCTTTGAACTGCAGGCTGAAAATGTGATTGAATTTTCTCACCTTTAATTCACCAGTATTATGTATAGTCAGCCGGTTAAAGGTAAATATTTACATATGCAGGATAAAACTTAGCAGTCAGTCTATTTAAGAAACCTGGCTATATTGCTCATTAGATTGCTTTCTGATATTGCATTTTCAATAAAATTGTATGGCTATATTTTTAAAATATAATTGCCTTCACAAGAAATGAAAGTCTCTAGCTTAGCAGACTGTGACTGCATTAATTAAACCTTGTGTATTTACCCCTTTGCATAGCCATTTGTGTCAGCTTATTTAATGCTTTCCTCCATTCCTTGTAAGGAATTTACCCATTGCTGGGCCATTTTATATTTTGTATTGCACTCATACTCCAGTGCATAGAAAGTGGGGAAATGGGAATGATGGTGACAAAATTCAAAATGGATACTTCGGCTTTATGTTTTCCTATCTTATATGCTCATCACGGAACACATAAAGGTACAAAAGAGAGAAAGTACTCCTAAAACAGGTTGGTGCACAGCAATTATGAAAAATCTATTATCACAATTACAAAAAACTTGAGTATAAAAAATACAGACAATACACCCTAGCCCATAAAAACACTGAAAGCTGAACTCCAGCCTCACCTTTTTTCCCCACACTTGTAACAAGGTCTCCTCTTTGATAATCCACAACAAACACTGCTCAGATTCCCAAACCAGCTTGCACTGTGATTGCATTCCTGGTGCAGGCAAGCTCGCCATTGCATATAACAGCTAAATCCAGAAATAGTCGCACTGCAAGGGTCTTGACCAAAAGTAAAAGTCTTTATTCATGAAGCAAATACATACTGTAAAGTTTCTCCCTACGTATGCTCAACCTTTAACACGTTTCACCATTTTGGCTTACTCATATGAGTAAGTCGAAATGGTGAAATGTGTTAGGGGTTGAGCGTAGGTGGGGAGGAACTTTACCGTATGCATTTGCTTCAGTAATAAAAAGACTTAGTTTTCGGTCAAGACCCTTGGGTTGCAGCTATTTCTGGATGTAAAGGTCTCTCCTGTGTTGAAACAGATTACTCTCAATTCCCTGTAAACCTACATCTTCACAATATAACCCTTTTGTAGCTTCAGCAGCTATCTTGAGCCCATCTTCATTTCCTGTCTCAATGATTTCCATCAATTATGAATCTCTTCTCCCCTTGATTG
>NW_017307144.1:673664-680944 GCF_000935625.1 Nanorana parkeri
AGTATTAGCTTTCTTTACCATCAATTACTTTGCTCCCAAGCTAAATAACACACCCCATCATCCCTTTAGATGTGCCTGGAACCAGTCAACCAATTAGACTGTACGGCTAAGATCTGCAGCTCACAATGGCCAGCAGGGAGATGCAGGCACATCTAAAGGGATCCTAGGGATGTGTTCTTTCATATCATTCTTTTGAAAAAATATGATGTTTACAGGAGCCTGCTAGCCTCTCCCACCAAACTCAGAGCAAAGAGCAATAGACAGACCCAGTGATGACATCAAAGGGTCTCAAAACAGATATTTCTTGAAAAATATAATTATTTGATTTTCATTGCATGACGATCAGGGGTGAGGGGGGAACAAGAGACGATATCATATGCGTACATTGTACTTCAGCTTTAAAAACAAACCCCATAATGAGAGTATCCACAGTAAAACTGTAAACTGCTTGTGTAAATAATATAGTGGTAAAAAGGTTTTTTTTTTTACACCCATGTCTGTAGAGGACCGGGTATTAGTAGAAAGCAATTTCAGAACTGAAAAAAATGCTCTGAGCTAAAGAGAAAATATGGATATTTTGACTAGGGTAGAAATGAATACAAACCCCAGAGAGGCAACAAAAGGATTATACAGTCAGAAAGGTAGGTAAACCAAGAAACTCATGGTCCATGTATATATTGTGACAGAGCCACTTCGTCAGTCTAAAACTTTCTGCCAGAGATTATGGCCATTGCATACCCTTTATAAATTAATGTTCCCTCCATTTTATTTGATATTCACCACAGTCATATCCATTTAAAAAAATCAGAGAAAAAACACACATAAAGAGAAAAGAAAATAGACAATGCAGATGAAGCAAAAATAGCAGCACCAAAATGGCAAGCCTAAGTACTACTTTACATGTAATAACTGGACCATTTCCATCTTCACCTCACACTGCATGGAAAAGCATAGCACATATAACGTGTGTGCTGCCACTCGCTGCGATGGGTTTCTTTAACACATTACAGTGCTTAGGGTTTTTTTAACCTCTATGTAAATTCTATGTGCTGTAGAGCATTGTGACATATTGCAATGTGTTGTAAAATGGGATGCAATTAAATGATACCAGTATCATTTTATTGCAACACACAGCAATGCAGCGTGTTGGTGTGAACAGGACTCATACAATGCAAAACTTTTTGCCTTGTTTTTCCATTGGGACTACGTTGGGCAACGCTGCCCAGCACTGCCAAAACAGGCCAGTGTGAAGCAGCCATTAAGCAAACTTGGTTTGAGAGCAATTGTTGACCCCTACTTCTTAGTTTGGCACTTGCCTGGCTCTCATGCTATTCAGATGGTTCAATACATTTAAAATAACTGACCCAGAACAAATGTGCAGATCAGATGTTCTGACTTTACTTACTGCATGGTCAGTGACTCAAAAAGTGTTGAACATATGAGATTGACTGTTAGGAGATTCTTCCTTGATTCATTAGATATATGCCTCAGCCAGTTAAACGAAGTGTAGTGCTTGTTTCAAATAAAAACCTCTTTTTTAGAAAGTTACATTTATTGTATGGTTTAGAAATAAAAATTATACTGCATATATTGCTTTTATAATTTTACTTATTTTATATAAAGTAACATTGATACAAACTCTACACAGAAAGCATGAAATCTGCAAGACTGCTTTTTTTAAAATTGCAAATGTCCTTTTGCACGAACATTGTGCATTTGTGTTGCCTGGCATTATTTAAATGAAAAGTTTTGGGTGTTATCACTTTATAGAGTTCATCTCATATTTGGCACAGCTGGTAATTAGCTGCCATCCACGGTGATTAGGATTTGCAGAAGTGTGAAATGATCTTTCTGCACTTGTCTTATTTTGAGGCAATACATTATTTCCAGAGCACAAGCTAAATTTGCTTTGAATTTCCTGTGTAAAGAAAATATTTATTAGCTTTTGAAAGTGTATTTGTACATTTTTGCTGCTTTTTACTTTTTTTTTATAATTTGTATATTGTAACAGTCCTGTATATCATTTCTTTTTTTTTGTTTGTTTAAAGGATTGCTATATTGAGAGCAGACACATTTTCCTGTAGACATTGAAGGAGAACATAGGTCTGTAGGGTGAGCACTGGACAGCACTGCATTCTCACCATCTTTCAGATGCCTGGAATGAACCAGGAGTATACACTGCATTGGGCACTGTACACTTAATAAAAGAATGCTAGGAGTCAGGGGAAGAAGCTTTTCGACAGAAGAAACTTTGCATGAGACTCCTCCTTCTAGCATTTTTTTTAACTTGTGTACTTAAGTTCTTGTTCAAGGCTACATTCACACATCTGTCCAAGCAAGTTGTGATTTTCAAAGTTGAACTCTGGATGAATCTAAATGTTTCACTTACTTTTGTCTAGGGAGATTGTAAGAAGCAGTAAAACATATCTTATTCCTCACTCCTCTATAGCTGGTGCTTTTTTCTGATCTTTAACGGTCTTTAGATGTGGACAGCCATTCAGCATCCTCAGATACAGTACATGATGTTGGGGAGCTGCAACAGGGAACAGGGGACTGGTAGGAAGGAGAGGACGATGTCTGCTGGCATGAGGAATAAGATAATTATTTCACCTTATTTATATCACCCTAGACAAAAAGTCTTTAACCCTTGCAGTGTAGAAGGGTAATTAGTATAATAACTTCCAGATGCCAGTTGCAGCTTAGCCGGCATTAGGAGCAATCATACTAATTACACTGGTCTACACATTTTGCAAAATTATTGACCTCCAAGATAAAATGTGTTAATTCTTACATATTTTGATTAGATGAATTAGAAAACAGGTGATGAAGGTGCTGGTTGGCTAAAGTTTTCAAGATATTTCACAATAAAGATGTATACACAGGCAAGTAAGTTTGCCTACAAGGGAGAGAGGTGTCTGATGATTAAGATGTCTTGTAACTTCTCAACAAAGTACGGTAGAAAAATGAAAATAGTACCACATGGAAGGGTATAAATTTATCTTCACTTTGAGACTAAAGATTATTACCTAATGTAACCTAACTGAAATGTATTGTTCTTTTTTTGCCAGGTACATTTGTCTTGGTCAGATCTACACATCATACAGTTACATCTGGTGGCTTGTGAAAGTGTCATTGCATAACATTTCCAAGGAACAGTTGCGTGATATTTTCCCTCAGAAGCCAAGATGCCTTGAAACTTTGTAAACAACGCAGGTAACTTCTGCTACATTTGTGGTGAGGTTACATTTGCATCTCGAAAGAGCAGTATGACGGCAGTGGTAAAAAAGGCATACCACCTATATTTTGGACGCAAAATAGGGTATCAGGACAAGAGTTGGCCCCCTCATTATTGCTGCATTACATGTGCAACTTCTCTGCATCATTGGCTAACCAAGAAGAAAAAGTCCATGCCTTTCACAGTCCCAATGGTGTGGAAGGAACCCACCAATCATAGTAGTGACTGCTATTTTTGCTTGGTTCCCCTAATTGCAAAAGGGATTTCAAGAAAGAAGAAGTGGACCGTGGAATATCCAAACATTCCATCCGCACTGTGTCATGTACCCAATGGTGAGGACTTGCTTATTCCAGATCCACCAGAATCCTACTCTCTAGACTCAGATGATGATAAAGACGATGAGCAGGATGCAGCTGATCCGGGGCCATCGATGTCAGCGGACCCAAACTTTAGCCCACCGTATGCTCCTCCTGAACCACATCTAATTTTACAGATTGAACTAAATGACCTGGTCAGGGATTTTGAATTGCCTAAGAGTAAGGCAGAGCTACTGGGCTCCAGATTACAACACTGGAACCTCTTGCAGAGTGATGTCAGGATCTCCATTTTCCATGATAAAAAATGAATGGAAAGTTATGTTATTGGTATCAATAAAAATATAAATTTATAATGATTGGTGTGGCACCATTCTCATTGCTGTATAACATTTTGCAGAAATGTTATGGAACATAATCGCACATCCCCCTCGTAATTTTGAATTATTTTGATGCAATTTTGACCTGAAGCTGTATCTTGGAAACTGGAGCAGATTAATACTCAGGACTTAATTTTCCTTTATTAGTGACCCAAATCTTGTAAAATTTAGCTACTTTCATTTCCGAGGCTTTCTCCGTGTAGATCAGTGTTATCCCTCAGGATCCCTCCAATTTTATGAGTCCAGTACACACTTTGATTAACTGTATCAAGCCCTAATGAAGAAGGATACTTTAATAATAGTATGAATACGCTTAACTCTGAACTTTTCATCTTCTGCGTTTGATCTTTTTGCTCCTTGAATACACCATGCAGTACAGAATTTGGAAAACCAGTAAGAACACTGTTACCTAGAATCTGTTCGGGCTTATCTATTTACAAATATTTGATTTCATTCCATAGTAGGTTGAGAAGGTTATAATATATTTTGTTATAAAAAGAGTTCTACTACTGCATAAGTGTTCATTTTTAAAATTCTTTTATATGGTGTTTAAATCCACTTCTGGATAAGGAGAACTGGACATTGTATGTGGATGCTGACCAGAATTTGGACACATTTGTTTACAAGTACTATAATTTAACGCCAGAGTGACTAAAAGTATACATGTAATTGTAATCAGATGTATGGTGCGACAAAAGTTTAGTAATAATTTTACTCCTTTTAGAGGCATTTGCCCAAACATGTTTATGCTTTATGTAAATATATATCATTATTAATATTGAGATATAATGCATAGCTTCTCTCTTGCAATGTGTGACTTAAGTTAAAATGTATAGCTAGGCAAAACATTTTTTTTTTTTAAGTTTTGCATAGAATGGGAAAGGGTTACACCCCTTAACATGATTTTTTTTGCTGTCCGTGCCCCATTGGGGATTCACCCTCTATTTGTGCTGATGACCCATGTCACCGAGAAAAAAAAAGAGGGAAAATCCATGACTGTAAAATCTTCTAATGGGCACACTAAGGAAAACTGTTTTTCTCTCACTTTAGGAGATTTCCTCTTACTTTCTGTTGCATCTCTGGGTCAAGAAGTGAAGGTAAATTTCCAAAATGGTACACAGACAGCAAAAATAAACCTTCCCTAATCTATCCAAAAACATAAATCAAAGTTTTGGGTATACATACACTTTAAGGGTAATCTGTCTACATTGCACGTTCATGGTCCTCCAACATTTAACAGATCTGCCAAAACACCTCCTGGTGTAGAGACCATTCTAACAGACTGATATGCTGACTACTTAGAAAGTCCACATGCCAGTTCCCTATTACAGAGATAGGGCCAGAAATCGATCTTCCACTCACCAAAGAACACATTGCATTTCTCAGCCTGTTCCTGGGCTCCTTTTAACTCAAAGCCAAAACCTGCCACAGAGAAGAGTGATCATGAGGGAGATTTTTATACATCAGGTCCTGGAAAGAAGCATCCTTAAATGGAATAACTCTTGCCTTGTTGAGGCAGGAGAGGAGCGGAAAGGTAGCCCATTTCTTGTGACAGAAAATTACTGGTCAGGCTGTTTTAACTCCTTGGACAGGAAATCATTAAATTGAGGATGATATGGGAGAACCTTAGCAGAGCACATAGATCACCGAAATCCCAGTGGAGGGCTTTGCTAGGAGAAAGGGTACATAGGATATCTGGTTTAATGACCACTTGGAAGAGACATTTCATTGCCTTTTTTTGTAAGGAGATGAAAGCCTACAACTGTTCCCCTTCACTCAGAAAATTATGGGAATTAGAATTATGCCTTAAAAAGATGATCTGAAAGATGAAGAAGGAGAGGGGGCATGTCTTGTGACCTTATATCTAAGACCAAATTAAACTGAGACATAAAACTCTCCAGGAAGGAAATAAATTGTAAACATGGAACTGCTAGCCATTGTCAGGGCTGGACCCAGAGTCAGATAGCTCTGAGAAGGATCTGAGGGCATCACAGAGTGATCTAACCAACATGCTACCAATCTAAGGTTCCATTTGGAGCAAGCAGAAAACAAGGTCTGCTGTGGGTGGTCACCAGCAGCTACAAGGCAAGCAGTTCTCTCTTTTCTGTCAAATATGTTGCCAGGAAAGGAAACGGCTACACAGATAAAACACAAGGTCTTTAAAAGGACATGTCACATGTCACCACAAAACACCCAATAGAACATTTTCCCCGGTCCAGCCAATATGTTGGGTACACATATACGTAAAAGGCATGCCTCTAATCCTTTTGAGAAGTGTTAGAATGCCAAGCTGTTAGTAACTCAGTAAAAGTGCCAACACTAAGCGGGAGGGTAGAGCTGGGGTCTGTCCCTGGCTGAAGAGGTCTCTGGAAGAATGTAGTGTAAAATCCATGCAGCAGAGAGCTGCAGGTGAAGCTTATAAATCACAGTGACATGGTCCCAGAACTAGGGAGGATCCCGGAAGGGATCAGAAACAGGAGGCCTGAAGTGAGGTCATATGCCCTTACTTAAAATGGCAATGGGAAATGCAGAACAATTGCTTTAGGAAAGGCACCAAATCACAGGGCTGTTATCTGTAAATAAACAGGAGGCTGGCACAGTAGTGAAATCAGATTTGGTGGTCTGGCTGGTACAGTTGGTTCTATGCAGTGCATAGCACTGTTTCCAGGAAAGCCACTCTATCCATCAAGACACCTTGCTTATTAGCTGCTGGAGGAATCTGAGATTCTATGATCTGGCATGAAACTGCTAGATTCTTTCAGCACTATGACTATTCCAGCAGGGCTGGAGAGAGATATACTACCTCCTCAACACCCTAAGCCAGGGGCGGCCACAATTTTTTGTCTGGAGATCTACTGTTCAAATGATGAGCTCAATGTGATCTACACACCTGTATTCAGGGGCGGGAGGGGGCGTGGCGGTGCATTGAAGTCAATGGTACCGCAGCAGGCCCCTCGCCCACAGTGCGATCACCTGCACCCGGAACCCAGGCACATTAGTGCCTGCGTTCCAGTCCAGTGCGATCCAGAAAAATGCTGCAAGCACTATTTTTGCGGATCGCACTGGACCGGAATGCAGGCACTAATGTGCCTACGTTCCGGGTGTGGGCAATCGCACTGTGGACGGGAAGCATGGTTGCGGTGCCATTGACTTCAATACAACCCCACACCCCCTCCCGCCCCTGAACGCAGGGAGTCGCCAGCTTACATTCCAGTGCGTCCTAGAGGCGCGGTGCTCATGTGGCCGACGTTGCACATGGGGAGAGGTGTCCCGCCCCTTTCCATCTGCAGCGTCTGACACATTCAGTCGGCAGCCGCACGAGCACCGCGGGAGCAAGAAGGAGGCAAGAAA
>NW_017307144.1:681041-721613 GCF_000935625.1 Nanorana parkeri
TGATATTTCCCTTTTAAAATAGAAAAAGAAATTGAGAAATTGAGGACACAATGTCCTCAATCTTTTTTTCTGCAGCCTCTGTTCTAAATGAATGGAAAGCACAGAGGCTTCCCATTCATTCAGAAAATATTTTACTATCATCCAGTTTCTGAATGGGGAGGAGCCTCTGTAGTGAGTGCTTCTCCCCATTGAGAAACTCATGAATGAACAGGAAATGATGTAAATCACATCCTGTTTATTCATAACTGGGGACACATAGTACTATGTACAATAGAAAAATGTCACCAGCACACCATAAGTTGAAAAAGCAAAATATTTTATTGCCAATAGTTGTATCTCATTGGCCTCGCAGGGTCCCCTTCCTCAGGTATAGAAGGGGACTCTGCGAGGCCCCGAAAGCGATTGCCAATGCGGCTCGCTCCTCCTCCCCCCCGCCTCGGGCTGCTGCAGTTCTTTCACTTCTCGGATCCCCGCTGCACATCGATGGGGAGAGCAGCAGGACTCCAGAGAAGCACCAAATGCGGGAGGAGAGGCCATCGCGATCTACCACTGATCGCTGCGCGATCGACTGGTAGATCACGATCGACCTTGTGGGCACCCCTGCCCTAAGCTAAACTGAGCTCTTGGCAGTTATAGGGCTAGATCCATTGGAGGGAGCTGGCCCCTTTTTTATTTGTATAGACTTTAGACCTGCTGTAGGTAGCAGTAAACTCATGCCTAAATAATTAACATGCTGTGTCCTCCAGTGAGACAAACACTTGCCAGTTATTGAGATATAACAGCATGCCACTGTTAAATGTGGGTTTTAAGTGTTTTTAAGCAATATACTGTGCAGTTTGCTGTGTGAATTTAATGTGCAAAGAAAAACTGTGCACATACGAAAATTGTGTGTGTGTGTGTATATATATACTGTGTGCGTGTGTATACAGTATACTTATATATATATATATATATATATATATATATATATATTTCCTGGCCCTCCTCATGTCAGCCTACTGTGGGTCATCTCCGCCCTCTTGATCCCCCCTTAGGACCTCCCTACTAGAGAATAAAAGGAGGCCTCCCATAACCCTCTATGTTCTTTTTTCGTCCTCGCTCCGGCTAGTGAGCTGGGGTGTTTGAAAAAAATCGAGTGGATTAGTGTTCCCGGCTGGGTTCGGCCCTCCCGGCTGGTCGGCGGCCTGTCTGGCAGTAACACTGCCTTATGGTCAGCATCCCTTGGTGCAGGGACTGGATTATGGGGTCTAAAGGGCCCTTGGATGGCGGCGCTCCAGGTACGGTTCTTACCTCGGCACCGGGATTCCTGTGTCGGCGGGAGGGGCGGGGCACCAAAGGGGCGGGGATTATGGTCAGCATCCCTTGGTGCAGGGACTGGATTATGGGGTCTAAAGGGCCCTTGGATGGCGGCGCTCCAGGTACGGTTCTTACCTCGGCACCGGGATTCCTGTGTCGGCGGGAGCGGCGGCTCACAGAGAGCGTCGTGGTTGCTAGGCTGCAGCGCCGCGTGAGGAGGGGAGGCGGAGGCTCAGGGCATGCTAGCGTCCTGTTGCCTTGAAGACAGGGTATGATTTAGCCGGCGCACCGTGGTAGCTTTCTCCTCCTCTTCCGATCTGCGGTCGGCTGCTCATTACGCTGACGAGGGAGCTGCTGGTGGACGAGGCATCGGTCTCTACAGGTTAGCAGTTTTTGTCCGGGGCTCGGTTTGGAGACTATTATATCTTTGTATGCTGGGTTAATGTTGGCTTATGGTGGCTTGTATTTCTATAGTTCTGGTCCTGGACTCTCTATATGCTGGTAGTTCGCCATGGGTCCACCATCCAAAGCACTGAAGAAAAGCAGGAGGTGAAGTAACTATTGTTGTTTTTGCCTCTGAAAAAAAAAGAGAGAGAGCCTGTCTAACTGATTGCTTCATATTTCCAGGGGAAAGAGCCCGCTAAGGAAATCTTCCGGTTCTCCAGATAGACGGGAGTCTGTGGATTAGCGCTCGGCCAAAGGCCATAAGCACAAGAAGCATCGACACGCAGATAAAGCGCCTAAACGGTGCGATTTCAGGGAAGGTTCCCCATTACCAGGGCCTTTAGAGACGCAGGCTTCCGGAGAATGTTGGTCATGTGGGGAAAAAGCTCTGCCCAACAAACGTTTCTGCCGAGCATGCCCTAAAGAGGCAGCAAAAGATAAGAAATCAGAAGCCCGGGAGGTGCAACACTTTATTGAGCATGCGGTTTCACAGGGCTTGAAGACTTCGCGCCATAGGAGGCCTACGAGTAGTTCGGAAGAAGATGGGGAGCTACCTTCGGCTCAGGACCCTTATAGCCCGGTGTCAGAGTATTCTTTTGGGGAACCGGAGGAAGTGTCCTTCTCCTTTGATTTTTCCCGGGTAGCAGTGTTTGTAAACGCAGTAAAGTAGGCACTTGGCTGGGAGGAGGAGGCAAGTCCGGCTCCGCAGAAGATTAGAAAATATTTCCCGGAGCTAAAACGGGAACTGCCTTGTTTTCCTCTAATATTTGAGATTAAAGCGCTCATAGAGGAAGAATGGTCCAGACCGGATAAGAAGTTAAATACGCACAATAGAATGGCTAAATTGTATCCTTTGAGGGTTCAACATGCTTCCCCTTGGGAAAGTCCTCCAAGAGTGGATGCAGCGCTACAAAAGGTTGGCACGTCATATCACGCTACCATTGGACGATTCGGTCTCCTTTCGGGATCCAATGGATCGCAGGTTGGAGGTCGATCTGAAGCACATATTTGCAGTGGCGGGGGCAGCTTGTAGGTCGGCTGTAGCCTTGACGTCTGTGTCTAGAGCGATGCGTTCTTGGCTAGCCCAGGTTGAGAAGGTATGGGAAGATCAGGAGCTATCGGAGGCTAAGGCAGCCCTGGATAACCTCAGGTTGGCGGCGGATTTCGTTGCAGAGGCAGCAGTGGATCAGGTACGGCTGGATGCTAGACTGATGGCGCATTCCGTGACTTCTAGAAGGGCCCTATGGCTGCGGCAATGGTCCGCGGACTCTGCATCCAAGCAGAGCTTGTGTGCTCTGCCCTTTGCTGGTGGGCTGCTGTTTGGGAAGACCCTGGAGGAAGCTATTAAGCGAGTTTCTGGCGATAAATCGGGGCTCATGCCCCAGGATCGGAGGAAGCAGAGACAGCCCTTTCGGCCAGGCACTGGGCGTTTTTTTCGGGACCGCTACAGGGAAGCAAAGTCCTATCGGCCAGGCAGAGAGTTCTTTCGACCTCCATGGAAATCGGCCCAGCCTTCCTTTGTTAAAACGAAGTCCAGACCTGCCGGTAATCAGAAGCCGTCAGACAAACAGTTCTGAAGGTGTGCCCGTCCATCCGGGTCCGGTCGGTGCAAGATTGGCACTGTTTGGGGCGGTTTGGGCGGAAAACAGTGCCGACGCCTGGATTCTGGATATAATCCATCGGGGTTATCAAATCGAATTTACCAGAAGGCCTCCGGTGACACGTTTTGTGAAGATTCCTGCCTCCAGAGGAAAGTTTCAATGCTTGCTCGATTATATCAAAGAATTGCAGAGGTCTCAAGCAAACACTCCAGTTCCGAGGGAAGAAAGGGGGTCAGTAGTTTATTCTCCGATTTTTCTAGTCAAAAAAGCATCTGGGAAATTCAGGCTCAATTCATTCATCAGGGCGCTTCCCTTCAGGATGGAATCATTGGAGACTATTATATCTCTGGTCACCAAGGAACATTGGATGGTATCCATAGACCTGGCCGATGCTTATCTGCATGTACCGATATTTCGGGGACATCAGCGGTTTCTCCGCTTTGCGGTGCACGACCGCCATTATCAGTTTCGATGCCTTCCTTTCGGCCTCTGCACAGCTCCAAGGACCTTCTCAAAACTGCTGTCGGCCCAGGTGGCCATATTACGCACTTGGGGAATTCAGGTGTACCACTACCTGGACGATCTTTTGGTCTTAGCCAATTCCATCTCTCAAGCAGTTCTTCATCTGGATCAGGTTCTGAGGTCTCAGAGGTCTTTCGGATGGCTGGTGAATGAGCAGAAGAGCTCTTTGAGGCCGTCCAGACGGTTGGAGTATCTGGGAGTCGTGTTCGATACAGACCAGGTCAAGGTCTTCTTGCCCCTAAAAAAAGTGAGAACGGTCCAGGGCAGGGCTTCAGAAATGATGCGGACACCATGTCCTTCGGCACGACAATGCATGAGCTTTCTGGGGCTCCTCTCTTCCACTATTCCGGTGGTGCCTTGGGCAAGGTGGCGCAGGCGACTGTTCCAATTCAATTTTCTGCAACAGTGGGATCGCTCGTGCCTCATTCAACGGATTCATCTTCCGGAATTCGTTCGCCAGTCACTGGAGTGGTGGACGGCAGAACCGAATCTGACTCTGGGCAAGTCCCTGGAGGCGATCCAGTGCATACCCGTAACCACAGATGCCAGCGCAAAGGGCTGGGGGGCGGTGTGTATGGGACACCGAGTGCAAGCTCGTTGGCTAGGTCAGGTTCCAGAGAGTTCGAACCTGTTGGAACTGGAAGCGTTTCGGGAGGCTTTGAAGGTGTTGTGTCCTCTGATCCGAGGGTCAGCAGTAAAGGTCTTCTCAGACAAGTCGGCAGTAGCCTACGTCCTGAAGCAGGGAGGGACCAGGAGTCTTCCTCTCCTTCAGATAGCGGTTCAGATTTTCAGGTGGGCAGAATTGAATTTGCACGATCTGACGGCATGCTATCTTCCAGGAACAGACAATCTCGAGGCGGACAGCCTGAGTCGCGACTTTGCAGACCAAAACGAATGGTCGGTAAAGAGATCTTATCTGATTCAAGTGTTTCGTCAGTGGGGAGTTCCGGAGATCGATCTGATGGCAACAGCCTCAAATGCAAGAGTCCCAAGCTTCTTCTCGCGGTCCTACGACCCGGCAGCGCTGGCGCAGGATGCCCTCAGACAGCAATGGGATTACGATCTAGTGTATGTGTTCCCTCCGTTCTGCATGGTTCTCAAGATTCTGCTGAAGATCCGCAGGGAGAGGGTGCAGGCAATTGCAATCCTGCCCTACTGGCCGAGGAGGCCATGGTTTCCACTGTTGTGGCAATTGAAGGTGACGGACCCGATAGCATTGCCCATGACACAGGATCTTTTGGAACAGGCAGGGTTCCGGCATCCGAATCTGAGACGTTTGCGGCTCATGGCCTGGCTACTGTACGGGGTCGTTTAGAAAGTCTGGATATCTCGGAATCGGTAATCCAGATGCTGTTGAAGGCTAGGAAGCCGGCCACGAATGCGGTGTATTCCCGTGTATGGGCCAGATTTCAGGAGTTTGCTTCGGAGAAGCGATTTAATCCCCTCGACGCTTCGGTGGGCAAGATCTTAGAGTTCCTTCAACGGGGGTTGGACTTAGGATTGAGTTACAATACCTTGAGGGTGCATCTCTCACGGGCACCATCGCTCACGGGCAGTAGGTGGGCTTCACAGGCTCTCATCCTCCAGTTCATGAAGGGAGTGGCCAAGATCCGGCCTCCAAGAAGGGTACTGTTCCCAAAATGGGATCATACTGTAGTTCTGAAGGCGTTGTTGCAGTGTCCGTTTGAGCCGGCACAGTCTTCGTCCATGTGGCATCTCACTTTACGCACCATCTTTCTGCTAGCAATTGCTTCAGCCAGGAGGGTATCGGAACTTCATGCCCTGTCAATTAGGGAACCTTTCCTGTTGGTTCTCCCAAACAGGATCCTGTTGAGGCCTATGCCTTCTTTTCTACCGAAGGTGGCATCCAGTTTCCACAACAACTGGGAGATAGAATTATTGTCATTTGATTCTTCACAACTTCCTGAAGAAGAGTTGGAATACTGTAAAGAGAGGACAGCAGAATTCCGCAAAGTGGATAACCTGTTTGTTTTGACTACGGGCGCAAGATAGGGCCTAGCGGCTCCTCCTAGAGTTTTGTCAAGATGGATTATAAAGGCTATATCCTTGGCGTACACGAAAGCGGGTATTTCCCCTCCAAGCGCTATGAGAGCTCATTCCACGAGAGTTATGGCGGCTTCATGGGCCAGTTATGCAAGGGTGCCAGTCGATGCCATTTGCAAGGCAGCCAGTTGGAGCACTCCGAACACTTTTCTCCGGCATTATAAGATAGATGTTCGGTTTGGAACGGAAGATTCCTTAGTAGTATCTATTCTTTCTGCGGCCTTATCTAAAGGGAGTGTCGCTTAGTCACATTAAATATTCTTTGCAGATTTGTTTGTCTGTTTGAGTTTTTTCCCTCCATGGGGCATTGCTTTCACATCCCACAGTAGGCTGACATGAGGAGAGCCAGGAATACGGAAAATTGTTATCATACTTACCGTAATTTTCCTTTCCTGGCTCCTCCTCATGTCAGCCTGACGGTCCCCCCCATTTTTTGTGGCTGTCGTGAGTACTGCTTAGGGAACATAGGGGGTTATGGGAGGCCTCCTTTTATTCTCTAGTAGAGAGGTCCTAAGGGGGGTCAAGAGGGCGGAGATGACCCCCAGTAGGCTGACATGAGGAGGAGCCAGGAAAGGAAAATTACGGTAAGTATGATAACAATTTTCCGTAATACATACATACACACAGTATATACACATACATACTGTATATCAAGTTCATGATGTATACCCAATGTCATTGACATAATAAAGTAAAACTAAAGTCAGTAGTTAAATCTTAAAAATGCACTCAAGTACCTTAACTATTAACAGAAATGTATCTTATTTGTGTATCACTCAGCTGTAGATCCCCAAATCATCTCCTGAATTTGTGCTGACACTGTCCCCCCTCTGGGTGGCTACATTTGCTCCCCATGGTCCCTGTGTGTTGTAAAGTGGCCACCACTCTAAACTCACTGCCGTGATGGATTACAATCTCACTTGTTAGTTTACCAATTTTGTATTGATATTGCAGTACATCACATCGCAACACACACAGGGACCATGGTGAACAAAAGTAGCCACCCTCCAGAAGAAAGGACAGTGTCATCATTAATTCAGAGATGATTTGAGGATCTAAAGCCGAGTGATATACAAAAAGGTACACTTTTGTTAATATTAAAGGTACTTGAATGCATTTTTAAGACTTAATTCCTGAGTTTAGTTTCACTTTAAGTAATATGTACCTACAAGGGGGGTTACAATAAAAAGGAAAAATAAATAATATTTTCAAAAAAAATCTGGGAATGTTGGACTGTTGATCAATGTAGTATAGTTTAAAGTAAAGTTATACTGAGAGCAAAAAAAAAAGGAGGTTTATTGCGCCTGACAGAAGGCGCAATAAATTGCTCACAACAATCTCTATATACACGTAGATGGAATAACATAGGAAATAGCAAGGGTCTCTTACCCAAGTAGAGCACAGTGACAGTGTCTCTGCAAAGGTCCCAATCCCATACTTGCCTTATCAGTAAGGTGACAGTGTCTCTTTAATGAACAATTGAACTACACTTAAGAGTGACCCAAAACCATTTATATTTTTTCATTTATTTTTTATACTTGCTTAACTATAAATATGGTAAAGTTAGTAATCGGAACAAAGATGCAAAACTACGGCATGCGAACAAAAAACAGTTTTAGGCTCTGCTCACACCTAGGCGTATCGAATATGCGTGTTTGTCGTGCGTTTCGTGACGCGCGTTTTTACTGCGATTTGTGGTAAAAAACACGCGACAAACACGCGTTTCCGAGGGATACTTGGCTGTATCCCAATGGATACGCGCGGCAAAAACGCAGCAAAGAAGCTCATGTACCTTTTCAAGCGTAGGCCGTTTTGTAGCGCGTTCAGACGGGCTGAAATACGGCAAGGTGTGAACCATACCCATAGAAAACAATGGGATTTTCATGTTTGAGCGTTTTGTAGAGCATTCGTAGAGCGTTGAACGCGCTACAAAATGTACAGGTGTGAACCAGGCCTTAGTGTTACAGTGCAAGTAACTCATCAATTGATAATTAAGATCAGATGCAATATAAGAATGCAGTTGATCCCTGCCAACATTTTTATTCTATGCATTTTCAACATCTGTTTTCATATATACTGTAACCCTTTTATGCATTTAAACACATTGATGCATTACATCATTATATGTGTACAATATAACGAAGAACACCTAAGCTGTTATATTTGTGCTTGTGGACTTTAAGTGCTCTCTCGTATTTAGTGAAGAGGATCTATGTTCTGTGTTGAGGTTGATGGCATAATACAAACAAAAGCTTTGTTAAGTTATAATGAAGTGGGCTGCCACAAATCTAGCTGTTGACGTTGAAGCCTCTAGTCACTTGAATTGCTTACCAATTCTAGCTTGTACGATCATTCAAAAGCAGAGGCACACAACATATGGTCCGTATGTAAATCTTCATCCAGTACCCTATACATAGCCTAAATGTACACAGGTATGTGTAATAGTGGTGTAAGACCAATGCACTTTTGAGACTGTTATTCCTTCAATATAAAACTATCATGTGCACATATGTTTCTTTCTCTATAAAGATTATAGAAAAACTCTTATTTTTTTTACATAAAACACCCTCTTTCAGCTACATCCTGCCTACATGGACCGGCCTGATAGTGATAACAGTTGATCATGGCTGTACAATGTTCATGGGCACAACCACATGTGATAATGATGGACTGCAAGTTATTATCTCTTCACATTAAGTGTCTAAACAAGGACCTTCATGGCAGAGCGAATCAATGTTTTTTAATGAAAGCTAGAGATTTAAAGGAACTGAAAACAACTTTTAAAATGACAGTAACATGTTAAAACTAATATGAGATTTTTGTGTGTTTATATCTACTTTAACATTATCTTTTAAAAACAAAAATTAGATAATAATAAATAAGACATATGCACCTTCAAAGGTGTGAAGGGATTTACTTTAGCTCCCGCATACATATTTATTCTGGAAAGTTTAGAAAATATATTAACAGTTCAGGTTAGTTCCAAAAACTTACAAAAAATTTAAATTGGAAATGTTACAAGTACAATCATTCGTATAAAGAAATTTGTATTTTAGCTACAGTTTGCTTCAAACCATTGCACTCAATTGTTCCTAATGTCAGTCAATGCCAGTTTCATACCTTTTGTAAGCTTTCATTAGTGACTCTTGTCACAAAACCAAGTTGTTTCGTAAGCAAAAAATGTTCAGTGCATTTTATTTACCTTGATTCTAAATTGCAGCTTGCAGAGAATTTCCATTTTCGGAATATACACCTTTCAGACATCAATACAAAAAAATATATTTTATTATTTTTCGACACTTATTTCTTGTTAATGTACCCTCAAAGGTCTCTACGTGATCTGCTCTGGCAACTCCTATGCATTGTACTTTCTATACTATTCAAAGGAGAAACCTTGACAGCTTTCACTTCTTTTGTTCTCACTGAGTATTCTAACTTAAAAAAAATCACATTTCTCTCAAGGTCTGTACAAGTTCTTGGGAACAATTGTACATTTCTATACCAAAGTTAACAGTAAGTGTGTGTAAAATAGATCACCACATCCAGCTGTAAAAAGGAGGAAGTAGGAAGAGTGGCTGGCTACAAAAGACAGATATAGCAGCAGGATACTTTTATAGTACGCAAGGTTTATGTCCGTAAAATTGCCACTCCTGAACTGTGGACCTGCTTGGGGTCAGTAATTTACCAAGTACTGAAAACAAAGGATCAACGTGACCACCAAGGCTATACAGTTGACAGAAGGTTATTTGAAAAATAAGGATACACATATTTTTCTCAGGAAAGGTTTCTGTTAATTGAATAGAAAAATATTTGTATAGAAAAAAATGTTTAATAAGAATATCTGTGCACAATAGTATAGTGCAAGTACAGAAAAGGCTGCATTCAAAAATGTATGTTAAAGTCTCTTTTTTGGCATATATCTTCTGCTAGTAAGCAGTAGATATATGCCCCAACATTAAAAAAAACTAAACAAAAACAAATACCAATAAACTTACCCGTGTCAGTGCCTCTTGCTTCCGCTGCAGATGTCCTGGCTCACAAACGCTGTGAAGGAGGAAGTGTGGGTGGGCGTATGCGCAGTCCAAAGCGTCAGAGGGGAGAGGAGGAGAGCGACACAGAAGCTGGATAGCTGCAGCCTGGAGCTTGCACGTCAGACAGACACCGTGGGACTTGAGGGGTCTGTGGTGGATCAGAGACCAGCACCAGAGCTGGAAGGACTTTGGGAAATGAGTGGAAGGAAGAAGCTGTTCAGATCATGAGGCATCACATAAGTTAAGTCCTTAAAGCAGTATGGGAGGGAGGAGGGGGATTGTTAGCTTTAATGTCACTTTACGTGTGCAGAGCAATAACACAATGGGGGGAATTTATCAAAACTGGAGCAGACACAATCTGGAGCAGATTTGACCTGCAGCCAATCAGCAACTGCTCCAGATTCTGTTTGCTCTAGTTTTGATAAATTCCCCACAATGTATTTACATGAATAAAATAAAATGATGCATATTAAGTTGACTGGTTTTGTTTTTCTTACCACCTCAAAAAAACTGAGTTTTGTCAGTTATATGATCCTACATAATATATTCATAATTGTAGACCGAAAACCAATGGTCAGGCAACTGTGTTCATTTAAGGTAGCAGGAAAGAACATGTACAGTACTATAAATGAAAGACTTGCACATAATAGGCCTACTTTCCTAAAAGACAGGCTCACCAGTAGGGAGTGCTAGTGAGGTCTGATGCACATAATTTGGCAATATGATACTGATATGCATATGAACCAAATATAAAGGCTCCTACTCATGAACATGTGGAATATATTCTAAATGTTGCCTGTATAAGTGAGCAATTAAAAAGTAAAGAGAAAAGAAACAAAGCAATATGTCAAAAAGAAAAGCATATCTACAATTTTTTTTAAACTAATGGTTGGAAATGGCTGGGCTATTGTATGCGTGCACACCCACTGCTGCCAGAATTTCTGAACCGTAAATGCATCAGAATGACTAAAGTCACTGTTTGGCCTAGAATTTATAGACAAGCTCCTTTGACAAACATGGATTAAAATACCTAATATGCTTTTTTCAATAGTTAAGAATTTTAAAATTTTTGCCAGTCTAGTCTTAATTGGTAGGCTATTTTTCACATCTATACCATGCAAAGCTTAATTGTTAGGTTGTTTCTCACATATATACTGGGCTAGTCTTAATTTCCATGCTATTTACATAGCTCAATACCTCAAGTTGAAATTTACATGCACAACCTAGAGCAATAATACATGCCCTTTCCCTCACCATCCCTTCTTACACTGTTTTAATCAGGGACCAAATATAAAGGCTAACAGCTTCAAATGTGCTTTCTCTTTAAAAAAAAAAACCCCAAATGATCTGGGAATACTTTGTTATGAGTGCACCCTTATTTGTAAAAGAAAAAATATCAAATAGTACATTGTAAAAAAAAAGATATAAAGAAGCAATTTAAATGTGCTGCCACAGCAGCCTTCTATAATTGTTTATTATGCCTTTGGTATTTTCCGCTTTTTCTCCTCATATTTTGCTTCTTGTTAGTACAGTCCCTAGCTAAACACTCCCTGCTTCTTCATGCTGTACATTTACAGGGTTATTCACAAAAGGGTGAAGAGTTTGGAAAAGGCAGGAGAAGTGAACAATCTAGGACAAAATAACTGAACCAGAAAGTGAGCTGAATTGGAGAATTTTTCCAAATCAGCTCATTTGGCCTAGGTTGTTCACTTCTCCTGCCTTCTCCAAACACGTCACCCTTTTGTGAATAACCCTGTTAGTTTCATATTTTTCCAGGGACAAGGAAAATCACCAAGTGGCCATACTGTCTGTATAGAGTGGGTCCAGAAAGTATATCATTGCATGTATCAAAATTAGAATTTTGATATTAGTGTTTAAAAACATGTAAACTTAAAAAATAAAATACCATTGACCCAAAACCATTATAGATTTCCTTTTATTGTTATCAAGTCCATGCTAGACAGCAACAGCTAGCTGCCCACTTACATTTATTTTACTGGAGCAAGATTCTATGAAATGCACATGTGGTTTTGCATGCTTATTTCCACCCCAAGCCAATTTGCTAGTAAAGTACTCATCATTAAAGACCAATGACATGGTTGCACACATGCTTACAAAGCTGGAGACAGATGTGGACAGATGTCCTAAGCTCGACAGATGTGTGCAGTGACCATGATTTGGTGCTATAAAAAACATCAACATTGTTGGCTACAAGCATGGTCTTATAGGCATTTATAATAATCCTTGCTTCTATTAAACTATGGATATTAAATAGTAATTAGAGTTAATAAAGTTGTTAGCGTTGTAATGCTTAGGAAAAATTGTATATTTCAACAAGTAGTGCAAAAAACTATTTGTGGAAAATTATTGATTTATAGAGATGATTGTAATGATCAAAAAAAAAAGAATCTGCTGAAATATTCATAAATCTAAAAAAATTAACTAATTATCAAAACAAAACCCAACATGAAATATACTTTACAATGTTATTGTTGTGAAAATCCATGTTTTGACTGGTCTTAGAAGGCAGGAGTTTGCAGGCTCAGAACCTTGACTATTTGACCATGGTGCTTGGTGGAGTGTTTTTGTAGCTTTCATTGCAAATTAATTAGGAACATGGGTGGGGACGTTTGCAAATCATGCCAGAGAGGTAACAGCCCATCTAGAAAACCTTCAACTTTAGCTAACTGGCCCTACCTCCCCCAATATTTTCAATAACCAAAAAACAGTTAAAATAAAAAGATGTGCTTTTCATGCTACCATACAATAAAGATCTGTATCAGTGGGCTTTGTGTTAGTGCTATTGCCAATAGCATTAGTTTGACATCAATTTGAGTCATTTTGAGATCATTTAGAATTAATTGACAGGTGCATTTGACCTGCAGTTACTTCTTCTGACCTGCATAATGACACTCATTCCCATAATTAGAACCGACATGTGACACTGCAGCTGTCACACACCGGCTTTATTGATCAGGAACTGAATGATCACTTACCGCTGATTGCTAAGTTCATGATCTTCTCCTTACAGAGAGTGGTGACTGTCAGTCACCGCTCCCCGCAGGGATTTTCCCCTCCTCTCTCCATTCTTCCAGCACTGACTGGAGGGACAGACCAGGGAGGGGGCGGGCACAGCTGGCTCTGCCTCTAGAGAAGCAGAGCCAGCTGTCAATCAGGTTGCCGGTGGATCCCAACAATATTGGAACAATATTGTCGGGATCCATCCCGGCTGCAGGGTGGCTCTGAACTGTCAGTATATAGCGGGCAATAGGAAGACATTAGTAAATGTCCTCCTGTGACCCTAAAGAGAACTAGGTCCAAAAAAGGTTTGGCCATAGTTCTCTTTTAAACACAAAACCCATTTGAAATTAACAAAAGCCCTTGAACACAGGTCCTAACAGACATTGTAGCTAACAATAGCATTTAACTTTTAGTTAACAAAACCTGTCATGTGAAAAAAAAGTGTAGAATGCTGTTGCTGACTGTCGTGGAAAAGGGGGAGCCAAAAAAACAAGTTGTTAGTCTTGAAAGTGTTTCATTACCAAATAACTGGCCAGTACACTGGTATATGTTATACTCACGCTGCTTTCCAGTAGTAAGAAAGTTAGATAAACCAGACATTTCACATAGAACAGTGTTTCTTAAGCCGGGCTTGGGCCCAGTCTCACATAGAGTCATATACATGTTTGTGACTGATGTCAACTTAACTGTGTAGCCAAGTTTGCCCAAACACAAAATCAGTGAATCAGTGGCAAGTTATATAGAACACTGACTATAAATGACAGCACAGACACCTAGGGGGAACTAGTGAGGCAGGGCACGTATGAGGCGGGGGTGCTCAAGGGAATCACAAAGACCTCGTCCTAGCCCTGCTGTACTGGGACTGTCAGAGGCTAAAGGTGCCCATACACCTTACAAATATCTGGATGTTTTTGTCTGCGATTGCGTTTTCGTCTGAAAATCTGCCAGTTGATGGGGAGTGCACCACCTCAATGACTGTACAACTGGCAGATTTTTGTCTTTCAAGCAGGCTGGAAAACTTTTTTCTAGTGGGACGCAAATTGACAGGTTAGTGACGTTGTTGTACAACAAAAATCTCAAGATGAAAACTGCAAATGCTCAAATGAAAATCTGTCCTTTCGATCAATGAAAATTGGCCAGGTGGTGGTGCTGACGAGCGTTAATTGCGAACTACATTGGTCTGTGCATGGTGGGCTAGTTGTAAGAAAATTGAACGAGGTTGAGATGTCTGGACAAAAAAGATGTACAATGGTTGTAAGTAGGGATGCACCGATACTGGTATTTTGGTATCGAGTATGAGTACCGATATTTTTTTTTTTGGTACTCGCCGATACCGAATACGGGGAACCCCATTCAGGAAGCTAGGCGGCATGTAATGACTCACCACCTGGGTTCCTGATTAGCCGGAAAGCCGGGCAGCATGTAAAGACTCGCCACCCGGCTTCCCGATTAGCAGGGAAGCAGTCCCCATGCTTCTCGTCACCAAGTGACGAAAAAGCATGGAGCGGGCTTTCTGGCCAACCAGAAATGAGGTGACGAGGGAGCATGAAGCCGGCTTTCCGACCAATCAGAAAGCCGGGCGCCGTGTTATTCCTGATTAGCCAGCTTCCGACCGATCAGGAAGCCGGGCAACGCGTCATTACACGCTGCCTGGCTACCTGATTGACCGGGAAGCTGGCTCCATGCTCTCTCGTCACAAGAGATGAGAGAACATGGAGCTGGCTTCCTGATACCGGAAGTATCGGGCTGGGCATCAGAGGATTTGGGCGAGTACGGGTACTCGCCCAAATAGTCGGCATCTGCACCAATACCGATACTAGTATCGGTGCATCCCTAGTTTTAAGGTGTATGGCCATCTTTATACCAAGTCAAATTTAGATACTTTCATTGCTTGCAAAAAAAATCTAAATATACAACTGCATGAATTGATTTCTTATATATCTGCCCAGAGTTCAGCTTTAAATAGATTCTGAATACGTACTTTATGAGCATTTACATTGTAATGACACACAGAAATCTATTCTCTGTTTTGAATTATAATGATTGTTTTATTACCATTTATTAGATTTTCACTTTACTGCTTTACTTGAATGGAAACATATATCTTTGTTTTTGTATTATATAGCCATTGTTATTTGTATATGTATCACAGTTCTCTTCTTGGGTCCCAGTACAGTGATACTTTTAATACGTGGGTTCTTGTTCTGATCTTAGCTGTAATGTATTTTCCTTCTAGTCTTGTCTGTTTATTTGCTCCTTTCACCCAGGAGTCCCCAAAACCTTTGACTGCAAGCAGCAGTCCCCTGCTGCCCTTGACACTATGCAGCAAGGGCTATGACTTAGTGGGTGCCAATTTGATGGTTGCCTTGGGAATAATTTTGTTTGGAACTGGCCTTGGCTTTAGTAGGGGGAGCTTTGTTTTTTTCATCACTGTAGTCCTGAAAAGAAAGAATTTGTTGAAATTAATTCTACCAAAACTGTCATATCAGTTTTGAAATGACTGGCTCTTTAATCAATATAAAACTATACAAGAATAAAAAAGGAAGGTTTGAAATGTTATCGCTACTGCTTGACTACAAGATTCCAGTTAAATACACTTTTTATTTTATTGTTTGCCAGTTGTATGATTGAAGTGAACACCATTTTATCTTATTTACTGAACTCCGTGAACATTCACTTTCCAAAATAAATACATGTTTGCCAAGTGAGTGGTACTTTACTACAGTAGTAAATGAAGCCCTAAAACTAATTTTAAAGTACATTCTCTAATTTATTTTGTATGCTAAAGCCCATTTCCAAGCAAAAATTATTCCTCCTACCCACTCCTACCCTCTTTCTCACTCTGCTCCCACCCCATTTAGATTAAGTAATTCTTTTTTTTGGATGTAGCAATTATTTTAGGGAAAGGGGGAGCCTTGGCTGTAGCATCATTATATGATCAAATACCTTTGTACATATTTGTGAAATCTATATAGGTGCTGCTTTAGACAAAGGCAAAAAAATAGAATATGATTTACTGGACTTAACCAGAACAAAGGCAATAATTAAGCCACTTGGGTTCTGATTAAATGATTTTGATTTGATCTTGTACTGCGCAATAGGGTTTATTTAATATAATTATTCCCAAAGTGTTGATTGCACTGTGAAAAGCCAGAGACCTACACTGACTTGAAAGACATTTTTGGCAAAGTTTAAAAAGATTAATGAAAAAGCCCCCTCCCTACTGCACAAGGTCAATAAAATCATCTAGAAAACTCAGGTAAACAAAGCTTATGATCAAAACACTCTGGCAAGCACCCATGTTGTGTGCAATCACATTATGGGAGGAAACTGCTATTAATCATAATACCTTATTGCAATTTAAATGTTAATTATATTGCTTTGTGCATTGAAAATGTTATGCAATAGTTTCCAGTTATGTACATTTTTATTTTATAATCAGTTGGTAAATTAGGAGTTGATGTAGGTGTAGAATTCACTATACGAATGCTACACCTACACCATGATGAACATAATGCTTCTAGAAGACAAATGTGGGAGTAGCTCAGGGTATTGGATTGGTAATTTCTATTAGAACATTCATAGACATATTTTCAATTAGGTAATCCCAAGGGGTGCACTCCGTAGAGTTCCATTCTCAGCAGTCCCAGTAGCTTTGAATCATAGGTTTACAAATGCACAGGCATTGGATCAAGTGTTACAAAAATACCAGTCTAGGCAATGCGTATTACATTGCAAGGTTCCTAAAGCAGTTGAAATTCTAGCATGTCTTAACAACTATCTATTGTTTTAAGTCATCTTTTGTTTGCTTTTTTTTAACCACCAGTCCCTACTTTGTAAAACTGTAGCCATTTTGCTTAGTAAAACCAAAGCTAAACTATTTCCATTTGTTGCTATTTGTACCATATGCCACCTATTTTCAACAGAGAACAGTTTTTAGAGTGGCGGAGATGTCATTAGACATATGTGTATGGTCCTAAGCAGTGTAGCCAGCAAGTGCATGTATCTGTCTCACGATATCCTGCACATAAGGAATAATTCTGTTTTTTATTTCCTCTTGCATATGGTTTGATATTCAAAATGAGCGCAGGTGAAATCTTCCTGACCGTTGGATTTTCTCCCACAGCCTAAATGTACTAATAGGTTAATTATAAAAGAGATCCAATAATGAATGCAGCATTTGTAAGAATCTTTTTGGGACTGGTGTATACGTTGTTATTTAACTGTATTTTCTTGCTGTCAGGGTAGAAATGTCAGCCCAGTGCCAAGCTGAATGACCCCCAGGAAAACTGATCGGCCACATGTCTGAGTTCAGGGCTGGTAATGCGCTGAATGCATAACACCATTGTTATATGACAGTTTTTTTATCAGTACTAGGCTCAGGTTTTTTTTTAGCAGTACTAGGCTCAGGTAGCAGATGAGATGGTCTTACCCCTGAAATTTCTATCCTGACAGGGAGAGAATACAAATAAATAATGAAAAAATATCGGAGAGGTAAAGCTGCACTGAAATCACCATAAAACAGGGCAGACATGTTAGTGGATATACACAGATTTATGTTTACATTCTTTCTTTATGTGAGCTGCAGAGGGAGAGTTACAGATTCTACATCACAAGCCTGGTATGTTACATTGTAATAATGAATAAGGAACATTATAACATTAAAGCCATCATGGTCTCTATTTGAAGATTTTGTCTTTGATTAGGAAGAGAGTTGGTGTCACCCGCAATAGCCTATCTTCCCACATATTTTTTCTTTGAGTAAATTACGTAGCCCTATTGGAAGGGTTAATATTTTAGTACTTAACATTGCTTGTGTAAAAAGATGTTTCTATAAAGCTTTTCTGCAGACGCCCTTGGTACCTCATTGTAGCATTATATGGGTATGGACTCTCAGGGATTAAATTAGTTGCAAACTTTATTTCCCTTTTGTTGCAGTGTCAACATTGTGTTAGTTAGCTTGCTTGTATGTTTTCACTGCTTTGGTCACTGGATGTTTACAGTTAGTTTTATTAAATAGGAGGTCAGTGCACATTTAAATAGTGTAAAGCTATTTTTGCAGCCATCACTGGTATTATTTGTATGGCATTATGTGTTATAGTAATAGAACTGGGCTCTCTCCAGATAGGTGTTCCTGTGGAACACCCTTTGGGGTTTATAAGCGTATTTACTTTTTAGTGCTATTTTAGCTGTGAAGTTTTTATTATAAATTTATATGCGCTTGTTGGTCTATAAACCATCTGTAATTGGTATTCATTTTTTAGAGGACTCCTTGATGAGCTATATGGGATTTTTTATTTGTTTTTAGTGGTTAGGATTATATGTCTTTTTCATACTGCTGTGCTAAATGCATCTTATAACAATGCAGCTGATTGTACTTTGAGGGGATTGTAGTTTTTTCATGTTTAGTAAATAAGTAATAATTTATTTAAAAGTATTAGTAATTACTGAATAATTGTATTACAGTTAAATGAGCTTTACTAAGTTTTTTAATGTAAAGGTAACAAGAAGAGTATACGTAAACAGTCACATATCGAACTCATCAGGGGTATATGTAGCAAACAGTTTAAAGGCCATTCAAATTTACACCTATACAGTGTAAGAGCAGCATGAAACAGAGAGCTTTTAAAGTGGTATTAAACCCCCTGTGCAAATAAATGTCTTGACTCTAACTCCATGTAACTGAACTTTAAATGTATTTCCCCTTCTTATCCAGTAAAACACTCATATTTGCCATTTGGAAAATCTTGCTGCTCCCTCTCTATTGCGCATCACGGTAACGTCTGGTCAGGAGCATGCAGTGTGCAGCTGTTATGGTATGTTGTGCTTTGGGACTATATGTCCCATAATTCCATAATTGCTTGCCCACCCATCATAACTGCGCATGCACACACATTCAATATGAACCGCACATGAGCAGACATAGGCATGAGTGCCCTATGCACAGCTTCCAAGCCATTGACTTCAATGCACTGCCCTTGAATGCAGGAAGCTAGCCGGGATGTGATACAGTGCGGTCCAGCAGCTAACTGGAATGCACTGTATATGGGGTGAACAAGCCCTTAGAGCAGGTGCCTTAAAATGGCAAAAACTGCATAATACATGTGTTTTTGTGCATTTAGCTATTTTAAAGGAAATGTAAATGACCAAAAATGAGCCCATCCTCTATATCATAAGGGCACATGGGAATTTATGCAATCTCTACTTGAACGGATACAGTGCGTTCCAGCGCGGTTAGCTGTTGAAACGCACTGTATTGCCGCCCTGCGTTCAGGCATTGAAGTCAATAGCACCACAGCGATGCCCCCCTCCCGCCCACAGTGCGATCGCCCGCACAAGAATGGGGTCACAGCAATTACTGCACTGTGGTCCAGTGCGATTAGAAAAAATAGTGCATGCAGCATTTTCTCAGATGGCACTGGACCACAATGCAGGCACTGATGTGCCACACGTTCTGGTGTGGGTGATCGCACTGCGGCTGGGGGGGGGGGGGGCGTGGGTGCGGTGCCATTGATTTCAATGCACCTCCATGCCCCCTCCCACCCCAAAACGTAGGGGGGGTTTTACTATGATATTCATTGCGTTCCAGCAGCTAACCGTGCTGGAACGCACTGTATATGGTATGAACAAACTGGAAAAGCATACATTTTACAGAAGTAAAAAGGACACGTGTGAATGAGATCTCTCTCTCTCTCTCTCTCTCTCTCTCTCTCTCTCTCTCTAGAGAGGGAGAAGGAAAGAGAGAGACTGCTGCAGGGAGCAATGTGTGTAAACATATACTAGGACAGCGTCTGTTTTAGTCTTCATTTGTTCTGACCTTAGAGACAAGCACTCTGACCCAGCTGTCGTCTGAGAGAAATAGTGGGTGTCTGTGCTGAAACTATCGGACTGAATATTTTTTTTTTGTATTGCTGAAAGTCATTGCATGGTGAACCTGATGTAAAGAACTCTGTCTTGAATAAAAATGGTCTGAAAAGCCCATAAATACAAGTTGATGAGTGGACTGAGTCCTTGCAAATTCTACCATTGATGCAAAACCTTGCAATTGGTCCTTGGAGCAGGATAAAGGTGGAGTCCACTGATCCTCGCTACAAAAAAGTCGGTTTTGGTGTGATGAACGGTTTATGGTTTGTTCTGAGAAGCCATTGAAATAGCACACCGTGTGTGGCAGGCAGTGTGTACCTGCAACAATAAAAAGGAAGAGTAGCCCTAAAGTGACAGTGCACTAGTTTGCTGGAACCGTGGACATTGCTATGAACTTTGTAAGCAGTGTGCATGAAATATAGGCGCTTAAAAAAAAGGACATTGGTAAAATGCGTGAGAGAATTTGAAGGCTGGAGGGGATTTCAACACCTGGGCAAGCGCAACATGTGCCTACTGATGATGACAAAAAATATCTAAGTGCCATTGAGAGGTCTATGAGCAAGAAGCATGGTCAAAAGAATGCCGTTCAGAGTTGGTACTGCCTCTGCTGGTGGAAAAAGTATCAGGCAGCCCACTGGGTGATGGGCTGAGGTCACAACAATTATGATAAGTTTAAAAGCAAACTGTGTTGCAGAGAGACTAAAGCTCTGGAGAAGCTGTGGCTCAACACTCCTAGAAAGACATGAAGCTGCCTCAACATGCAGAGAGATTCTGCATGGAAAGCCATGGGTAGGTAGGTGCATGTCAATACCAAGTGTTCCCAGTCCCTGGCTTCAGTGCAAGGTAACCTGGCAAGGCAAAGGTCTGTCATTGCCCAGTACACGTGTGAAAAATGTATCTTCAGTTGACCCTGGCAAAGGTGGAAAAGTCCTCTTCATGCTTACAGGGGGTGACATGGTGTATTTTTGCCTGTTCGTGTTTCGCCCTGTTGTCACATGGGTGGAACGGAAGGTCCATTGAGGAAGAGTCAACTGGGTCATCGCAATCTCAGCACTCTCAAATAAAGAAAGTGAGATCTACATGGCGGGTAAGCCTTTCTTCAAAGAGAAAATTGTTGTCACTGTTAAGTCAGTCATTAGAGAGAATGGCAGTGAGACTGCCTGCAATGTGGGAGTGACCCCAGTTGGGGGACCCACTACATATTTAGAAAATATTTTCCTCTGTGTTGTGCTCTGTACAGTGGGTTGGCATGAGTTAAAAATAAAACCTGTAAATTATAGGCTGTTTCATGATTAAACCTCCAGAGTGTGGCTCGGGGTTCATTTTGAGTACCAAGAGTGTTAACCCCGATCCACACTCGGGATTGCGCAAAAGTGTCACTTACCTTGTCCCTGCGAGCCCGCGGTGTGAGCCCGGCCGATGCCGGCATTGGGCTTTCAGTTTCGTTTTCGGGCATCACAGCGGGGGGCAGAGCCGGCGAGAAATTCAAAAGTGCAAACATGACATTTACACAGAATACAATGCAATCTGCTATAATTACATATATGTATCACACTATTTCACTTCAATTTTGTCACTAGAGCTTTGACCAGTGCCCTGCCTGCACTTTTACTGTTGTTTCCGCCTGGAAACTTGAACGTCCATGGGCTCCAAAAAGCGTCCCTTTAGGTCAAAAGCGGTTTTAGACCAGGTAGAAAACAGCGATAGTAAATTAGAATCACTTGCAGAATTGAGTGATAGCGATTCGTTGGGAAATTAAAATTACATGCTAAAAAAAACAAAAACAATGTATGGCTTTGGCATGCTAAAATCCTGCATAATCATACCGCCAGGGAGGTTAAACCCCTCAGTATTTATACTTGAGTTGTTTAGGAAGAGTGCTGTTCTAAATGTGGTAGGGGTGACCACTAAAAAAAAGTGTGCAGTCTCCCATAGCAGCAGTGCCAGGTGCAACAGAGATGTCCCTAGAAAACCTCCAAGGGGCCCCAACTTGATGGAACTAGAGGTTTCTCAGGACAACTGTGGTGCCGCTCTGGTGGGTGAGAGTATTCTCTTAAACAGCAAAGAGAATATGCAGGTGTTAAGTACAGAGCTACAGGCTCAGAATGTTGAAAACATGTTAATGCAGCCTGCCATGACTAAAGATGTAGTGTACCAAACTGTGATAATGTCCCTGGTGAGGTTGTGCAGCAGCCTGTGGCTGCCAACTCTGGTTGCTAAGAGGACAGTAGTGGATGAGCACATATCAACTGGGAGATTACCAGGCTGTTGAGTGGGTTATGAACAAAGCTACCTCCAGCATCCTTTAGAACTTAAGTAAATTAATCTCTTCACATACTCAATAACATGAGGGTCTCCAGGAGCATCCTAAGCATGAATTTAGGGTTTTCCCTTTATGACAGGTGTGTTGACAGGAATGTGTAAAGTGATGTTTAGTCATTATATACCACTCTGTCTCCTTGGACAGATGGTATGGTACAACAGAGTGCTAATAATGGGAACAATGTGTTACAGGCTGTACTGAACAAAGATGTTGAGATTAGGACTGTTTAGTACAATGTTAATGATGATGGAAGAGGTCTCGCAGTCCACTGCTGGGTTATTCCCAATTAATTTGTTTGTCAGACACCCCAGAGGACTGTTAGACAGTGTGAAGGAAGCAGAGGTGTCTGAAGCCTTTCTTTGTAACAATGTGTGAGAAGGCATTTCTGCTATTCAAGTCTGAGGTGCTGATGGTGTTGATTAGCTTGTAGTCAAAGGAGCATTTGCCACAGCAGGCAAACTTTGCATGATGGAAGGGCTGAAAATAGATGAAGAAATTGCAGATCCTGTCCATAAACCAGGAAGGAGCTAAACAGTTTGTATTGCAAAATAAAAAGGCATTGGTAAAAGTGCTAGAGTGCACAAGTATGAGTAATGAGATTAAGGGCCCCCAGACACAAAATAAAGTTTGCGGTGGTAAACCTGATAAGGCCCTTGACGTGCAGGGAGAAATGATAAATATACCGAATGTGGAGACTGATCAGAAGGGTTTTCATCGTGTAAAGGTATTGATGAAGACCCTGGTGCCCTTGGTCAAATGTCACAGAGTGTCTCACACCCGGTAAGTTGGTGTGTGTTTGTGTGTGTCATATATATATATATATATAATATATTATATACACTATATTGCCAAACGTATTGGGACGCCTGGCTTTACACGCACATGAACTTTAATGGCATCTCAGTCTTAGTCCATAGGGTACAATATTGAGTTGGCCCACCCTTTGCAGCTATAACTGCTTCTACTCTTCTGGGAAGGCGTCCACAAGGTTTAGGAGTGTGTCTATGGAAATGTTTGACCATTCTTACAGAAGTGCATTTGTGAGGCCAGGAACTGATATTGGACGAGAAGGCCTGTCTCGCAGTCTCCGCTCTAATTCATCCCAAAGGTGTTCTATCGGGATGAGGTCAGGACTCTGTGCAGGCCAGTTAAGTTCCTCCACCCCAAACTGGCTCATCCATATCTTTATGGACCTTGCTTTGTGCACTGGTGCGCAGTCATGTTGGAACAGGAAGCAGCCAAGCCCAACCCCTGAAAAACAACCCCACACCATAATCTCCCCTCCACCAAACTTTACACTTGTCACAATGCAGTCAGGCAAGTACCAATCTCCAGGCAACCGCTAAACCCAGACAGGTATGGACTTATTGCGCAGGCAGGTGGCAACCTATCACGGTGTATATATATATTTGATTTTTAATTGATGATTATTCCAGGAACACAACAAATTTGAAGAAGCACAAAAATGAAATATCAGAAAAACAGGAGTTTGTAGCCATGTTTGGCAACAAATTCCAAAGAAAACCAGGAATTATACGCACCGATAGCGGAGGGGAATACATCATTAAGGAAGTGGAATCATATCTGAAGAAACAGGGTATAGTACACCAGACCACCACACCATACACTGCTGAACAAAATGGTATAGCAGAACAGAAAAATCGCACTCTCATAGAAATGGCCAGATGCATGCTGTCAGACGCCAACCTACCCAAGAAGTACTGGGGAGGAGCAGTCATGACTGCATGACTGCAACATACCTACAGAACAGACTACCATCAAAAGCCATTGCAAGGAAGGAGGCCAAATTACTAGATCTCTTGCACACCCTACACGGCCTGGAACTTCGACATAAATCGACCGGCTCGCCTACCCTACTAGCTGACATTCAACAGATAAACTCACTGACCTCCTATAATGTAAAAGCGGCACTTGCACGTTGTAGATGGAAATATTATGAATCTGGTGATAAGTGCGTGACACTTCTAGCTAGAGCACTGAGAGAACAACGACAGCTCTCCCCTACAAAAGAATGGGTGCCCCTGGAGGAATCCTTGTTGCCCTGCCTCCTGGCTAGGGCGGCATGGTGTCCCTCGACTCTCCCCTCTCGCTTAGAGCTCACCCCTTGGTTGGTGCTACTCTTGCAGTGTGCTCGAAAGCACTCACCAGGTGGCGCTTGATTAGTGAAGCTTCCCCGCTCTACCCAGTTATGGGTAACCCTGCCTTCCACCGGGAACCTTGTCTGACCCTTTCCGATCCTTGATCGCCAACAACCTCTTTCAGGCCTCCCATTATATAAGTGGTGGCACGTGGCCCTCCATGGCACCTCTTACCGATCCTGACGGAGTCTTTGGTTTGGATCAATGGAAAGCATACCAGCTGAGACACTTCTTACTTACCTTACCACCGGCGGCGTGTTTTGGGACCGCACGTACATCTTTTGAGAGGTTGTGCAATTCCAGGGGCCCGACGAGGCATACCCTATCAGAGATCTACGCTGCTCTTTCAACACCAACAGAGCCCGGGAAACCGGTGTTTCTGACACGCTGGGAACAAGAGCTAGGGATCACTCTTTCAGACGCCCAATGTCGGAATATAATTCACTTTACCCTGCGGAAATACAACAGCATATTCTAATGTACTGATATACAGTATTTGTGTAATTTGTCTTTTGAGCTGTAGCTGCAGTGTAGTGCAATGCTACTCTGTCTTATTAGCTAAACACATAACCAACAGACGGCACCAATTCAGAGATGATTTGAGGATCTACAGCTGAGTGATAAACAAATAATCTACATTTTTGTTAATAGTTAAAATACTCAAATGCATTTTTATGATTTAACACCTGAGTTTAGTGACACTTCAAGGAAAAAGCATGATTTTTGCGGCTATCCTGTTTGTACATGTTAGATGAAATATGGTTGGTGCCCCTACAATATCAAGGGCCACAGACCAGTTTAAAGAGCACATATACTGTATAGTTCATTTTAGTATGAGAGCATTTAAATAAAACATGAAAACTCTGTAACAATTTACTACGGTTAGTATGAATGTAGTACAATTAGGAACAATTGTGGCTGTTCTAAAACTTAAAGTTCTAAAGCAGGGGTGCCCATTAGGTTGATCGTGATCTACCAGTAGCTCTCAAAGCTGATGCTGGTAGATCACGAAGGGTGTGAATGGCGGCCCCTTTATTCCATTTTGGTATATTTATTTAGCTGTGCACACATGATTACCTATTAGCCTGAGTCAAGCTCCCTGACACCTTTCTGGTGGATTCTGGTGGTTGAAGTGCTATGTATTACATCAAAGAATATTAGTTTACACAGCCTGTTGCACTGCACTGTTTGCAAAATACAGCAAGGTGAGCAGGTGAGAGAGGGGAGAAAGACAGCCAGGGGAAAGAGCAAGGAGAGACAGCCAAGAGAGTGAAGAGAGACAGCCAGGAGAGAGTGAGTGAGGAGAGTCAGCCAGGAGAGAAAGCAAGGACAAACAGCAAGGAGAGAGAACAAGGAGAGACAGCCAGGAGAGCGAGGAGAGACAGCCAGGAGACAGAGAGCGTGGGAGGTTTTTTTTTTCGTTGGTAGATTTCCTGTAGCTCGTCATTTGAAAAGTAGATCTTAACACAAAAAATTGTGGGCACCCCTGTTCTAAACTACATTAAGATCACACAATTACAATTGTTGCTTTATTGTGTAACTCTGACAGATAGAACATAAGAAACACATGAGATATGATTGCATTTTACAAATTTTCTTTGAAGTGCTGTGCAAAGTTAAACATTTTTATAAATGTAAAGCATTATGCATGAAGGAAGTTCAAATTCATGTTATAGAATGATTGCTGATGTTTGTGTACTACATTGCAAAGATTACATGCTTTTAATGTCAGTACATTATACATAAGAGACGCACAAAGCTTTAGATCCCATTCATCTTCAGAAAATCCACCTGTCTTGTCGCTTGAGCAGTGTTAATAGAAAATCAACTTAATGTTCATTATTATTAAATACACAAGTAATGATTTCCTTGCGGCAAATATCTTTCCAGTGTGGAAGCACAATAATCTTTAATGGGCATTGCATCCATGTTAGTGTACACTGATAGTGTTCTGAAAAAAGCAATTCTTTAATATTTCAATATAAATAAATAGACTACATTAGTAAAACATATGTACACTTTTATGCAGTGCCATAATATGGCACATCAAGTGTTATAGCTAACACAGTTGTGGTCCTGATGGATATGTTTTCAGAGATGGATAAACCAGTATTTAGCAAAAAAAAACCCAGCAGATATATTCTCATGGTATCAGTGGTTGTGTAGATGGATGAGGAACACGTGATTAAAGGAATAATGGAGATTTTACCCAAAGTAACCAACGAGATTAAAGTATAATTTGTATAAATGTACTTTCTCTGAAAATTCTGTTCCAGAAGCTGATGGAAAATGCTGATATGGATTACATTTACTGAACATAAGTCCTGATTTCTTATCTAGTGCAGGTTATTAAAACAAATTGTTACAGCCCAATTGAACCCTCTTAATTTAATGCAGTCAAGCTTCATATACAATAATACATATGCCTCTTTTTATTATTTTTATCAGCTAAGTGATGCAGCAAGGATTCAAATATCCTGTGATGCCAGCTCATAGGGGAGTTAGTCTTCAGCTCTCATACACAAGCATCGACTCCAACTACCAAGTGATCTGACATGGAACACTGCTTTAATCAACATAAACATGATTCCCACTCCCCAAGCAGTGCTTTTAATTGGAGCAATGGCTGTGGGAAAAGGCCAGGGGGGATGCTGGGGAGCCGGGCTACTGCTTGTATGTGAGAGAAGCAGTCCCACTCTCCTAGCACTGCTAGCATAGGCGTTTTTTAAACCCTTGCTGCAGCAATCAGTAGATGTAGGCTGGATTCACACCAGATGCAGTGGGCCTGCGTTGGCCATTTTTTTTCCAGCACAGCCCCGACACAAGACAACGCAATTTGCCTTATTTCAGATTGGTTCATTGCTCACTACCACATTGCAGTGGTGTGTGCTGAAAAAAGTACTGTGCGGGTTAGTGGCGTGTAGTGGGGTATAGTGCAATGTGCCAGAATTGGTGCGTTAGCACTGTGCTAGGTAACAGACACTATCTATTGCATTGTAGCGCAGCTGCTGGTGTGAATGGGTTCTCAAAAGATTAAAATTAAAATTGGCATCCACTATTTAGGAAGTCAATGTTTAACCTAAAAAGTACAAGACAAAAACCCCCAATGAGAGCAACAGTAAGTTTAACAGAGGACTAATTGCAGTTTTACCACAACAACTTTAGTGAATATTTATTATTTTTCAATGAAGTTATTGCAGTAAAAGCACAATTAGCCCTCTGTTACCTGCAAACTGCCACTTCTATTGTGTTTTTTTTGTCAGTTCTGTACATGCACCAGACTATGTTACAGCAATGTATTATTATTTTTCAGAATAGGTGGCAAGACTACTGTCACCTGATTGAGGGCAATTTTACAAACAACTATGTAATCTGGAATAAAGCCACAAACACTGAATTACATCACAGAAAAATCTCTGCATCTGTCACCAAAAGCTGAACTCTAGGCATATATTTAAAAATAATAATCATTTTACATACAACTAGCACAAGTACCAATATCTGTTTTGTTATTAGTCTTCTGTAATCCTTTAATGTTCAGAGGTAACGATAAACCATTATATCTCTATGTTTTCCAATCAGGAGTCTGAAGGAAAGAGGAGCTTCATACCAGTCCTGTAAACAAGGCACGGCCAGAGCTGGCCACCACATTCCAAACACGAAGTAGGGTGTTTGCTAGACATCTATATGTCATACCATATCTAATGTTTTGCATAATTGTCATATAGCAAAACCATTGTCTACATTACTGTTTATGCGCGCCCTTGATTTCCGTGCTAGTGCACTGTTTAATTATTGTTTGTTTGTTTTTTCTGAAAAAAATAAATAAAAATCTTTTGAAACTAAAAATGTTATTACATTATTTTTTAAATTGTCAACAAATACTCACCTTTATACACAGGCTAATGCATTCTAGCATTCCTGTAAACTTTCTGAGTGCCTCTTCTGCTGCGAAGCCACCATTTTCACTAAGGGCATCTTGTTGTGGAATTTTTTTCATATGGAATGATGTGGACATTTTATTCTAGGATGTGTGTGTGTGTTTTATATAGGGATGCACCGATACCACTTTTTTAAGGCCGAGTACGAGTACCGATACTTTTTTTCAAGTACTCACCGATACCAATTACCGATACTTTTTCTTAAAGGGACAGGTGAAATTTTTTCTAAAGCAATACAAAATCATGATTTTAGGTCAGTTTCTTAATATTATGAAGAACATGAACACTCTGTAGTGTGGCACAGCTATATCCAATTCTGCATACCTGGCTTTATATTATAAGAACTTTATAATATAAAGCCAGGTATGCAGAATTGGATACAGCTGTGCCACACTATACAATAATACACTGTTCTGGAGTCTGGACATGTGATCATCTATTTTCCCCACTATGGGGATACAAGCCTTAGTTAGCAATGGCATGATAAATATTAATTTCATTATTCAATGTCTTTTTTTTATATTATAACAGTTATAATATAAAAAAAAAGACATTGAATAATGAAATTAATATTTATCATGCCATTGCTAACTAAGGCTTGTATCCCCCTAGTGGTCAAAATAGATGAGCACATGTCCAGACTGCAGACCAGAACACAGTGTGGCACAGCTACAGCCAATTCTGTATAACTGGCTTTATATTATTATTACATTTTCTTATAATATAAAGCCAGGTATGCAGAATTGGATATAGCTGTGCCACACTGTGTTCTGGTCTGCAGTCTGGACATGTGCTCATCTATTTTGACCACTAGGGGGATACAAGCCTTAGTTAGCAATATCTACATAGTTATTTTTTTTTTTTTTAATAATATATGCCGGTAAACAGCATTTTTGTGCCCAGCCCTGACTGGTGAGGAAGCCTGTCAATCATCCAATCGGCCAATCAGCGGGAGAAGAGGTCAGAATGGAGCAGATGACAGAGGAGGTCGCGGCCATCTTGCTTCATTGAAGACGCGATGGAGGGCCTGTGTGCGGCGGATTCGGGTCCCTGAAGATGGCGGACGCGGCACAGGTACTCGTTTTATGTATTGGAGTATTTGCACGAGTACGAGTACTCATGCAAATACTCGGTATCGCCGCCGATACCGATGCTTGTATCGGTATCGGTGCATCCCTAGTTTTAAAGATTGTCACCTGTCTCCCTGTGTCGGATTCAACCGAGGAGCGCTCTAGCAGAGCGTACTTGGGTTGAATCGGGACCAGCGGTAAAACCGTCAGTATTCAACCTTCTCATGGGCTTGGAGACATGTTCGCGGTGTGTGTGGGCGTTTGCCGGTTGGTGAGCATTAAGTGCAATGTGCTGGGCTTCTTGCCTTCAAACGTCTATGCACCTTACTGAAGCGAAGTCCGCATAATCAGAGATACGTATTATATCTCTATTGTGGCTGCGCTATCCCTTTTGGATACATATCTGCTTTTATAAGAAGACATTGATATCTGCCTTGTCGGTGTACTGGTACCATATATAGATAACCGCATTAGCAATGTCTCCTCAGATAGTCTCAAACCTGTAAGAACAAGTAGAATGATCTTACTAGATACTGGTCATTCTGAGCAGTATTTAATAAGGTCCATGCTGACCAAAATGGCGGATGTGCATACATGTGGCTGGTTGGGGCGGTGTACATGACTCAGAGTCCTTTTGTTTAACACTAGCGAGTCGTGTGCACTGATCTGCTCATGCACGTGGGTGCCCTCCCCTTTTCTGTTGTCATTTCCTGTGATGTCATTGTGCATGGAGGAAGCGATTGGCTGTTGGGGCCATGACTTCCTGTTTGTCATTCCTTTTGTTGCCTATAAATAAATGAAGTCCCTTTGCTCGTGAGGACTTACACACAGATATTCCAGCTTGGAGCAGCATTTGTTTTGATTCTATCTGGCGCTACTGAAGTACTTAAATTTCCTTATACCAAAGAGCTCGATACAAACGTGCTTTTAAGCACAAAGAATTGTGCGCATTTTGATGCTGAAAGTGCACATTTTGGCGCAGTGTGGATTTGTGTACAAAGCCCAAGGAAATTTTCCACAACAATCTCTTGATCTGGCTGCTTTCTTGTTTTTAAAGCTTTTCCCCCTTGATGATACACTGCCAATACTGAGCATGTACGCCCAGCGCTCCAGCAGGGAAATCATATTGTTTGTAGGTTGCTGATAATATAGCATCGTGCAAACAATTTGATTCCCTGGTCTGAGCACTGGGCCTGCATGCATGGGATTGGTGGCGCGGTAGATGAGAAATGCTATTTTTTTACAGCACAAGTTGCCACATGTCACCAACATAAATAGACCAAGAAGGAAGTGTAAGAATTTGTAGATGCCTATAGACTTCTGGGAAAGATCTTGTTCATACCACAGGAGTCTGTGAGCAGTGCAGCCTATGTCATTCTTACATAGGTGAGAAATGCAGAAGAAAGGAGAACAGAACAAGGAACAACTGTAAAATTGTATTTCATACTTACCACAATTTTCCTTTCCTGTCTAGCTCTAAGGCAGCACACTCCTGGGTTAATCCCTCCCCCTCCTACTAATAAGGACTACTACTTATAAAATGTGTGTGATTGACTGAGCCCACCATTACATACAGTAACTAGCCACCTTCAAATGGGTGGGCATTGTGCTGCCAAGGAGCTAGACAGGAAAGGAAAATTGCTGTATGAAATACAATTTTCCTACCAACTCCATGGTTCCCAAACTCAACAGTGGTCAAAGCAGCAGGCTCTATACAATAATGAGACACAAATGTATGTAAGGACACTCCTACCAGAAGGGCCAACCCCTTGGCTCTGTAGGTTAACGATATAGCTTTTAACACCAAAATACCTGTGAGTCTGCTCGATCACTTGAGGCCTTTTATAGCCCCTGAAGGAACAATAAAGAGATGATCTGTTGATCACCGCACTGCATTTAGCACAAAGATTATAAGGATGGCAACTGGCCATACCCTTTTAAGAAGGCTGTACCCAAATAACAAGGACCAAAGGCTTACAGGGCAATCAAAAATGTCTGCACTGAACAGAGGGTTGTGCCAGCAGAATGCCATGCTGACACACGGCTGGCTCACAAACTGACAGCAGGCATTTAACAAGGAAAAGCTCATTGCAGACCATGCCCTGCTCGTGCCCCCACACAAGTGCACAATGCTCCACATAAAATGTATAGCGTGCGTTCCAATAGCATGCCAGCCCCAATATGGGACAGGTGCCTCCCGCACAGCGTGTGCTCTGCCAGCCCCAATACAGGCTGGGATCCACCCACATGAAATGTGCATTCCACCACGTGCAATCCATACTGGCCAGCTCCCCCGTTACCTGAAGCGGTAGTACCACAGTCTGTGCCCTGAGGACCAGCAGCGGGGCTCCCTTGTCACCCAATTCTTTAGACAGGTTTATGATGGGACCTCACCCCCAACAACAGAAGAAGGGTGGACAGCAAGGGATTTACACTTGCAAGGTAGGCAAACTGCTCCATGGTACCTGAGCAGGAGGAAAAATGAGGAACCGAATGCTCAATTAATCTCACAAATGTATGAGTTATGGTCCTGATTAGTAGAAGGAAAGAAGGATTAACCCATGAGTGTGCTGACAGGAAAATGTGTTTTCTTAAATAAATAAAAAAATATAATTTGTAAACTCAAGAGGTAAACAGTAATGGTATCTCAAGTGGAAAAAGAGTCAGAAGGTCTACTTTATATGTCTAGGAGATTAATTATTTTATATGACTTTCACATTTCTACAAGCTTGCTATTTATACTTTTGATGTTATGGTAAATATACATTATTTGTAGAATGGCCACCAGAGGGTGTTCCCAGAAATATAATGAATATTATTTTTTTGAATTCTCGTTGAACAACTGCTGAGAAAATGCATCAGCCTCATAGGCCATGCATTGGTTTCAATAAGGCTGCTTTACTTGTAGCACCCTGTAGGCAGGAGTGCTGTTAAATGTAGCTATTGCCAGATTGAAAGCAGTCTGATGCTGATTTGTAGTCTATTCTTATCTGGTTTCCTCTAATCAATCTGTCATAGTTTGCATCTGTCTGCTGCTGGGTGTACCCTGGCCACAATGCAGAGAAACCAATGAGAGATTGCTATGAGCAGGTATGTCTCCTTAGAAAATCACTGGGAGATTAATGGTCAGTGGTGCAGGCTGGGAGAGGAGATAAATGCTTGGGGTGGATCATGTGAGCTCTCTCTTCCTCCCCTGGGCCCTGCCTGGGGGGAGGCTAGGCCTGAAGCCTGAGTACTAGCCATGTACTAGCCATGTGCTTGCACTGAGGCCTGAGTCTGGGACCCAGTGGTTACTACTGATGACAAGGATGAAAATGATTAGTGTCTTCTAACTTAAGTACTATTGCACACTACCACTTAAAGGAGTCTACTCCAGCTCAGATTATCCTGACCCTCAACCTCTCTCCCTGAAGTTCATCAATAAAGTTCCTCAGCATCATATTTACAGCCTGGACATCACTTTTATTGGTCACCATATAGGGTGGTAAGTGTAAATCTGGATACCCCTATACATGACAATTATTGTGCTGCGGCAACACATAACAACCGTCCCTGGGACTGAGGTATTCTCATTCGCAAGTGTGCTGGTGTGCTATTGATCGAGGTTCATCATACAGGAAAGACAGGGAGACCCAGTATTCTGTGGTATGCAGCTCCTTAGGGGGTGTGCTACATACTAAAAGTTGATAATGTTTGGTTAATAAAGGGAAAGATCATGATTAGCTTTGTGCCTAAAGTAAAGCTGAGTTAATTTTGAATACCCAATCATGAGCATGCAAATTTACCAAAACAGGTTTTGGTTTAAACTGGACTTCACTTTATTTATATTATCTACTCAGTGAACCAACCTCATAGTCATGCATAGGGAGATGGAGTAGTACATCACAATCATGCAATACAAAACTGGAAACAGAGCCTGCATATGTAATACACAAATGTGGCTGCCTCACCATATATATATATATAATTGCAAATTATACATGGAAACAAGGTATAATATAGATGATAATATTATTTACATATGCTGATCTGTTTACAGCCAGAGATGACGAGGGTGGCCTCGTCATTCTCATTCTAGCACCTCTGGAAGCTGAGATAGGGCCTGCAACAGTGAAGGAAGGGCACAAGTGCCTAGATGCAGGAGCTGCTATCAGATATGCAGGAGTACAGCTGGCGATACACCAAGTTCATATAGAAGCAGAATCAAGTCACAGGCAGTGTTGTTCACAGATGAGCGGTGAGGCACCAAATCATAAGCAGGATCAAGGCAAAGACAAGCCAAGGTCAGCAATGTGTAGGTAGCGAGATACAACATTGAGGAGCAGAATCTTGGTCCAGGTCAAAAACGATAACAAAGGTGACCAAAAATCATAAGAAGACAAGAAAATCTAAAGGCAGGTCAGATGGAAGCAAAGAAGGTCAGGCACAGGTTCAGGACCATAGATCACAGGTCATAGGAGTACAGACTGAAAGACCATTGGGCATTATTGCTGTGCAGAACTCAGGTTTAACCCCTTTGTAATGGGAGACGTACACTGCACATCCCCGTCTCTAAGTGCCCAAATGACTGCTTACATACACTGTACGTGAGCAGCTATTCGGGGCTTTGGAATGCCGGCAACCGCTGAGATCAGTGGTTATCGTTTATTAATGGATGCCTCAGTATTGATGGATGCCTCAGCAAGGTTTAAAGTATGTCGCTGTCACTAAGTGTGATACTTAGTGACACTTAGGTGTCTATTCACTAAGCTGCCGTAAGCAGCCGAGTGAATGACCGACCTGAAGAGCTTTTAGAATTTTTTTTTTACTTTTTTTTACTTCAAATGTTAGCTTTTCGTTTTAGGCTGAGAAATACAGAAACATTTCTGAAATCCTATAGATGTTAGGTGTTTCCAAATAAAGGAAAAATAAATGAACTTATTATAAGGCATTTAGTTAGCTGTGCTATTAAAAAAAAATTATAATAATCAAAACTGGGGAAAAGGTATTTTCTTTGTTTTTTCCTAATTTAAAAAAAATTGTATTCATCCTAAGTGAGGCGTTAGGACTATATATTTATATCACATATGTGTGCCTATCTGTCTTCCAGAAAAAAAAATATAATATGTGTGGATGCACTTAGTAAGAAAGTATATTACTGCCGTGGAAGAATCACACTGCAAAAATGTAAAAATGTAAATAGTGCTTCGGTCATTAACGAACAAAAAGCTCAGTCATAAAGGGGTTAAATAGCCCACTTGGCCCCAATGTCAGTGGTGGCCATTCAAACACATTTGCACATCGTAGCTCTTCTGTTTAAGCCTGTACGCACAGAAACATGTTCATGCTTATGCATACGACCTCAGATATAATGTTCATTATACTATCCAAAAAATTAAAAAGCTGCACTAGTGATAAAACCATTGTTGAAGCAGAAGTAACAGATATGTGATAAGTGAAGGGTCTTCAGTAACTTTTCCCATAAACGTTATGTAATTTAAAAACAAGCATCAGCCAATCATCGGCATGCTTTATATTGAAAAAAAAAATGAAATAATTTTACCATAACTAAGAAATTCTGCACAAGATATATGAAGTTATTCTTGTTAATTTCTTACAAAATTTTTCTGTACCAATTATCAGGAAAACGGAGCATGTTGACATTTTCATTGGCTAGTTTCAAGGACACCTTAGAACCTGAGAAGGTGACAATACACCAATCACAATACATCATATATCTGTAACGCATGATATGCACATCAACTAGTTTTCACAGACTTTCTTACCAGCTGCGGATTGAAAAGGCTCATAATCTTTAATTGATGTCCACTGGTGGTTACAGATAAACAAATAGGTAAGTAGTAAATAATGAATGGGGTCCTGAGTTCTGTATGACTTCATACAGCCCAGTATCTACTCCATGGCAATGTCTATCAACACAATGTTTCTAACTAGATTTAGGACTACAAGTCCTCTTGAGAAAATAAGGCCACACGTATACCTCTTTAAATAGGGAACTGACACCTGAAACCGATGTATGCGTTACAGTGCTTAATAATATAGTCAGAAAAGGTTACTTGCGGTTAGAAAAGATGGCACTTCAAAAACCACTGTTCAGCATACTTGGAGGGTGATGGGTATTCCAGCAGTCTATCAGGATCTTTATGGAATCCTAGAGGAAAGCCAGGCTACTGAATATCCAGGAGGAGAGATGGAAGAACAGTTTCTTTAAGAGTGAACAGGGTCTGAGTCAACAGGCATGCAGGCTGATATAATTTCTCACACCAGGGATAGAAGGTGGATGGATGTATATCTGTACAGAGAGGTTTGCAGTTAAGTGTGGAGGAGGCTTACTGAAACAGATGCTGGGAGAACAGGAGAAGGAACTGAGTTCTAGAGAACAGTACAGGTTTGGAGGGAGTGCGGCTTAGAGGAGCGAGGGAAATATTTGGCGTCTATTGTTTACTAGGACGCCAAGCATTTCGAATTTCCCAGCTTTAAACTGACAGACGGGTAGGAGCGGCGCGACACCAGGGAAGTATAATTAAAATATCCCCTTATGGCTAGGAACCATTTGTTCTAAATGTTTATTGATTGATCGCTTCTACCAGCAATTAATTGGTAGTGATTCTAGTAGCATGATTGCTCTTCTAAAAATCACCTGTGTGCTCCTAGCCTAACTCAAGTTCCTTTCACCTAAAGTATATCTAAATAGGGTAGGGTGGGTTCAAACTGTTCTCACATTTTTTTGTCATCTGTATCTTATCCTTAAAGGAGAACTATGGGGTAAGTGTTTTTACCCATAGTTCTCCAAAGGGTCAAGGGAGGACACAAACTAGCATCCTCCCGTGACCCAAAGCTCAGTATACCGCGAGCTACAGCTCGCAATAAAGTAGCAATAAAGACCTGACCATGGTTCTAACCCCTCACCACTCTTTTCAAATCTAAAAAAATAAGTTTTGCCTTTATTTGCAGATTAACTTCCACAACAGAAGGCACGGTCTACCAGGAGATAATAATGGGCAATGTTATTGCTCATGTGCAAGGGCAGATATTACAATAAAAGAATACACTTTCTACACAGCCATATATTTTTCCAGGCAGACTAAACAAAAAGGCAGTTAAAGAAAAACTTCTCGGAAAAACTGCTTGATTTTGTCTAGGTGCTAGAAAAAAGGTAATACTCACCCAAACTGCCTGGCCAGCAAAGATCCTAAAGGTGGCCATACACTTTACAACTATTGCAAGACCTTAGTCTTGCGATGGTTGTAAAGTAATAAAAAAACGTACGATCTGCCCATCTTGGACACGAAGACAGTACTTGCGTACTTGGACACGAAGATCGTACTTGATCGACCGCAATGCTGAACGGGCAGTGTGCGCGTGCGCACACCAGCCCGTTTGGCATTCGTCTCCCGAGCATGCCACAAACGATTTTCGGCTGGTTTTTGAACATGCTCCTTAGACAAAAGACGTGCGACCGTACAGTAAAAACGGTTGCACGCCTGCCATACACTTTGCGATTATTGTACGATCGCGGGATTTCCTTAAAGGTACCCATTCCTTAAAGATTTCCTTAAAGGTGCCCATACACTGCACGATTCTCGTACGAGAATCGCGGGAAATCCCGCGATCGTACGAGAATCGTGCAGTGTGAATGAAGACATGCGACCATTTCTACTGTACGGTCGCACATCTTTTGTCTAAGGGGCATGCTAGAAAACCCGCCTGTTTGAATGATGCTCGGGAGACAAATGCCGAACGGGCCGGTATGCGCACGCGCACACTGCCCGTTCAGCATTGCGGTCATCGGAAGCCCGCCCCTTAGGGGAGCGGGCTTCCGATTATCGCAAGTATGATCTGCCTGTCCAAGATGGGCAGATCGTGAGTTTTTAAAATTACTTTACAACCATCGCAAGACTAAGGTCTGGCCACCTTTAGACTGCTGCAGAGAAGGGGGAGAGAGGCTCTAGGTACCGGTCTAAGAACAAGCCAGATGGCATGATCAGGTGAGTATAAGTTTTTTTTGTTAGCACCTAGACACAAACGAGCAGTTAACCTTTGCAATGCGGAGGCATCCCCTCTGCAAGGGTTAATAAAAAATTTCCCTGGAGTTCTTTTAAGGGACAGGATATATACACAGTGAACGAAAACTTCCACACCATCTTCCCTTTACATGCAATTGATGTTTCCAGGTTATAAAAATTTAAAATAGTAAATTGTATATAAGGACTGGATTTATATACACATATCCATTATTTCACATAAGACATGTTATTTTTTTTAACCAGTTGAAGTCCGCGGTGTTAAACCCCCTTCCCATCCAGGCCATTTTTCAGTATTCATTCCCTTATTTATTCCGTCATGCAACGCTGTACTGAAATGAATCTTAAACCATTTTTTAGGGACAGATAGAGCTTTCTTTTGGTGGTATTTAACCACTTCAAGACCAGACATGCGCTGGTGCACTGGACGCATAGTTACGTTTATATATGTGCGTAAACGTGGGGGTGGGGGCCTTAAACTTTTATTTTGTTTAACTTTTTTTTATTTATATATACAGGTGAAACTCAAATAATTAGAATATCGTGCAAAGTTCATTTATTTCACTAATGCAACTTAAAAGGTGAAACTAATATATGAGATAGACTCATTACATGCAAAGCAAGATAATTCAAGTCGTGATTTGTCATAATTGTGATGATTATGGCTTACAGCTCATGAAAACCCCAAGAACCCCAAATCCACAACCTCAAAAAAGTAGATTATTACATGCAATCAATAAAACAAGGATTGTACATAGAACAATATCGGACCTCTGAAAAGTACAAGCATGCATATGTACTCAGTACTTGGTTTGGGCCCCTTTTGCAGCACTTACTGCAATTACTTTTGCACGATATTCTAATTATTCGAGTTTCACCTGTATATATTTTTCTACACTTATTGTTATTACATAGGGGATAACTATCCCCCTATATAATAGCACAGGTACACTGACAGGTCCTCTTTATGGAGACATTAGGGGTCTCTAGGACCCCTAATGTCACCTGAGGACCCCAAAAGAAGCTGATGAAGCAGAGATCTGCTTCATCAGCTTCTTTTCTCTGGCTATAGCAGCCAGATGATTGACAGGTGAATGCGGAAGTGATGTAATACACATCAATTCTGCATTCACAGCTCCTTGCTGATCTTCCTCCCTCTTCCTCCTGACACCCAGAGGGGGACACGCAGCCAGCAGATATACACAATCGGCAGGCTATAGAGCCGCCGATCGTGTATATGTTAAACAGCCGGTAACGGCTCTATCCATTGCACTGGTTTTTTCTGCCCGTGCGAGCGCGAGCAACCCACCAATGCGACTGTGCCGTCCGTCCATTTTTTTTCAACGGGCGGACGGCAACTGGTTAAAGAAATAAAACCAATGTTACTATTCTCAAATTAAAAGTGAGATAATTTCTATATTTCTTAGAGAATACATGTGTCCAATATATAAGAAAAGCTCACTGATAGAATGAATATTTTTTAAACATTTTAAACTAAAGCATAAATATGTGATAAAAATACTGTATATACTCTGCAAATATTTCATGACTGATTTGTAAATTACTCCAGTGCACCAGTTTACAATCTACCTATATTCTCTCAGCTTGAAAAATAGATCCAAATATCCTTGATAAGCTTTCCAGTCAATGTTTTCTGAGCTAAACTGCTCTGCTGTAAAAGATCTTGCTAGGTTCCATCTTGCTAACTCTAACCTTTTTTATCTAGACTCGCAGAAGTAAAAACATTACTTATTACAAACATCTCCAGCTGATTCAATACATAATGTTTGCTTTATGTATTTTCTGTATTGATCTGTAACTAGACAATTTATTGTTCACTCTGAACCTCAAATGGTGTTGGTGGAAAGAAATATATTTTTTTACAACTCTACATTTTCTAGACTGTAATAAAAAGTAATGATCATTGAAGAGTAATGTCTTTCAATTATAAAAGTTTCACCCAACAATATCAGAGGTAATATCTTCCTTGTTTTTTTTCTGAGCAAAAAAGCTGTTTTCTACAAAAAGAGCATAGAAAACAAAGACACATTAAATATTCAGTAATAATATTTGCCAACCATAAAAAGCAATTTAATTTATTTTACCACTTAAGAAAACATAGGAATATGCAGTTTAGTTAGCGTTGGTAAAGTAGGCAATAATGTTTAACCTACATCAGCTCGGCATTATAGCTCAGAAGCACTGTAACTGCTGTAGTAATTACTGCTCAGGAACCAAAAAAATGAATTTCCTGTGCAGCATGAAGGGCATCCTGAAAACCTGACCTGCTGCTGGAACGTAAGGGATGCCGTTGGAGAATACTGCAAAACGGTATCAGTGAAGATTTTAGAAACATGAACTTACTGCACTGTAGAAAAAAGCTTTTCAGACAATCCTTTAGTTCACTTTTCTGTTCCTACAATCTAATATTTCTAGGTTTGGAGCAGCTGATTTACTTTTTTTGAGCTTTTAGTAAACACAAGCATACAGGTCAGACTCTCCCCACCTCAAAACACTACTATGCTACTGATGGGCACAAGTCTATTATACACCAGCTGTGTCCAACTGTTATTGCAGTGTTCCATGGGAATGAATTAAATCATTAACCAGTAATGGTTGCGGAAATCCCATATTCTGGTAATATAATGAGCCTCTAGAAATAGGAACTTAGATGAGATTTTCATTAAAGAGGAGATTCACCAAAGGACAAGAAAAAGAAAAGACCTCTATGATTCATTTTTAACTCTCTAATGTTAAAGTGGGAATTAAGGAGAAATGACTGTCTTAAAAAACAAAGTTTTAACTTTAATTTTGCATCCAACATGGGCACTCTTAATTGGTTTGTTGAAACAGAAACGTACATAGCATATAACCTGCACATACCGCTGTCCTGATTACTGCACTATGTTTACATGCAGTCATGGTCAAGCAATTAGAAACTACAGCTATCTGGCACCTACCAATTCCTGTGAGTGCCGGGTAATTGGGAGTTTACTGTATATCCTTAATGACAGTGGGTGCAAAGTTCTGGCTGTGATATCTCCACAAAAGCACGGTGTGGTACAAATATCCTAAGCTCAGGTAACTACACACTGAGCACTTTTTGTTGTAGGTAGTTTTGCAAAAACCACTGACCACCATTGATTTAAGGAGATGGGGAGTTAAATCATCACTGACCACTAATTCTTGGAGGAGGAAGGTGTATGTTAAAA
>NW_017307144.1:721628-732645 GCF_000935625.1 Nanorana parkeri
ATTGATGGGCTGTGTGTGTTTACAAATGCTGCTGACAAATCATGATGGGTTGGTGTTTGTCTGTTTGTGTTAAAATGCCACTAACCACTAATGATTGGGGGAACTAAAATTCTGCAGACCAATAATGATTGTTGGAGTGGGTGTGTTAAAATGCCACTGACCACCAGTGCTGCTGATCACAAATGATGGTGTATCTCTGAGTGTTAAAATGCTGCTCACCACCAGTGATGAGGTGCGTTTGTTAAAATGCCGCTGACCATCAATGATGGGGGGTGGTAAGATGCCACTGACCACCAATCATTGGTGTTTGTGTTTAAAATGCTGCTAACCACCAATATTGAGGGTAGGGGTGTTTAAATGTCCCTGGCCTACAATGATTGCTGCCAATCATAATGCTTTTGGAATGGAGTGGGGGAACTTATTTACAATGACCACCAATAATTCAGGTTTTGTTTTACTGTTGCTGAGCAGCAATGTAAGACACTGTGTTACGCACTCCTAACCTCCTGCGTGTCACATAGTCCTTACCCTGCACTCCATACACTCGCTTGTATATTACATAATTATGACTAAAGTGTTTATTCTCTCTACACTTTCTGGTTGCTAAGTATTTCCCAACTATGTAACTATACAACTATGTAAAATGATGATCTTCTTTAAGGTAAGCTCAGACAAAGCATTTGCATGTATATTCTGTATGCCTGAAACCGTAAGTAATGAGTTTATTTTTTATTTTTTGTCATTTGTGGCATATTTACTAAGGAGTATTTTGTGGGTACATAGGCTGCAGCATATATGTGGAAGTGTATTGCTCACCCCCAAAGTAGCCCCTGGAATAAGTGGGTTCTTCTGTCCCAAACCAGGATGACTTGCACAGATAAGATCCACAGCACACCAACACACCTTGTGGGGTTTTATAAAAGCTTCACTAAATAAATAAGGTTCTGTATTTGAGCAACAAAGTGAATAAAGAACAATAGCAAAAATAAACAGCATGTAACAAACACTCGTGGTATTCAGACACTCTGCAGCTGTGGTTGTCTAATGCAATATACATTCCTGAGCTATCTGAATAGATTCCCACTGACTCTGGATACTGGGTAACTAATGGTTCAGTCCCAAATGTCCCCCAGCTCCCTGCACTACTGGCCAGTAGTAGTAGTTTAGGCTAGCCAACGTTGGGGCCCATACTGTGTCACGGATGCGATCAACTTTAATAAATGCAGGTGGCCAAAGGCCTCTCACCGGTTCTGCGACTTGAATGGCAGCTCCCACGGTCAGCAAAAATGGGTGTGCCCGCCTTCTCCAGCTGACTTCCTTGATCCCGGCAGGAGTTTGTACACAGTGATGGCTGGTCTCTGTCTCCTGTAGCAGATGTGCAGTCTCTTCAGGATTCCTTCTGCAGCATGAGGATGGTGATGTTCCAGCTTATATGGTGGTCCCAGGATCCATTAGTTTGGCCAGGTCGTGGTTCCCCTCTGTGCTGGATTGATCGATTCTTTTACTGAGAAACAATCAGGAATCACTGAGCAGGTGAACAAGCGGACTCTTTCCCCTGCACCACAGCAAGTGCCTGCCAGAAACTAGTGCAATCCACCACAGGGTCTGTGTCTCTTTTGTAGTGTAGGCTGGCAGTTTAGAGGGGTATGTCCAATCACTATGCAGCCTCCCCATTGTCTGAGCACACTCTTCAGAGGGGGCTTAGTTCACTCCTCCTGCAGATCCCCAAAGCCCCCTGGGAACTGTAGTTCAATCAGTTCAAGTTGATACAGTCTCTCCCTGGCTCTGTACTAACACAAGTCCCTCTGCCTCAAAGACTGCACAGCACAATTGACTCTTCACAGGGGGAATACATTTAGTTTAGTAGCAACTCAATATAATTTACAGAAGAATGGGTTTGACAATACATTTGGCAGTGCCTCCACCTAAAACAGGGCTCCTGCAAATAAGGATATGATCCCTTCCTAGGAAATTGACTATCAACGTATAGAAAAAAACTGAAAGCAGAGGTACTGCTACACCCAGCATATATTTCTACCATAAGGATATGCAGACACACCAATATGTAGACAATGCAGACTTTATATTGAATAAACAGATAGTATTACATACAACCCAAGTACAAGCATTCAGGAATAGCAAATGCAATTTCCATATGTCTTCGAAGAATAGTGCACATATACCTCGATATATGTATACAGTCACTTTGCACAGATACCTCTACTTATGGATTGTAGCAAATTTCAGGTGCAGGTGAGAACATGTTTAATCTGGAGTCTTATCCGGCTTGAGAAGGTGCAATGCTGGAACGGCAGCAGAGCGACAACCTTTCAAAGACACTTGAACAGATGAATACACTGCTTGACTAGAAAATCTGGAATGCGTCACCTATAATTCAAAGCTATCTATCCTGTCTCTTGGTCTATCTGTCCTAATTCTAGGCTACTAATGCAACAGCGCCTCTAGCTGTCTAAGCGGCCGGCAGATGACTAGTCTACCTCTACCCTGTACTGCTTACTGTTCCTTAAGCTAACACTAGCTAGGGAAGCCCAGACCAAAAAGGGGCAATGTTCCTTTAAATAATAAAGCTGCAGGTGTGCACTTCAGCACCAGAAGATTCACCTGATAAGACCTGGTCAAGTGAATTGAACTCTTATACATCTGAGAAATCAGAATTATCTTGCAGTATGCAAATAGTTTAATAATATTGAACCAGAGATACCTCTGACAAGGATCTCAGGATTTTTACACGGAAGTGATAACAATTTAAGAAAAAGTGAACACACAGTGCAGTAACACTTGCCTAGTGTCCCTTTCTTTTTGGTCTGGATGAATCCAGTACAAGATCAGCCTGCAGTATTTCTCACCTGCACAGCACATGGCATGAGGGTGCACACTTGAAAAGCATATATATATACTGTATATTACTACAGGGTTTCCTGACCTTTTAGCAGATACAGGAAGCATATATGGCAGGAGCAACCTGTTTGTAACAAGAACTTTATGGTAGTGGCTAGCATTAATGGAAACAAAACCACAGAAAGTATATAAATGAACAATTCCCTATACATGTTACAGTAAATTCCTCATTATTCGGCATTCAAGCAATTTAACTAAGAAGATGTGAAATAAATCAACTAATATTGAAAAATCAATCTGATATAGTGACTAAAAATTTTCACCATGATTGTAAATGAAAATAAATCCATTATTAATTAAAGTAGCAGTCAAAATGTAACTGATCCATTAATGAAAATTCCAAAATGAATGTGAATACATTATAGCCATGATATCTCTCTTGTTCTCTTCATTGGAACTACTGCCCCGGGTGGGTATCAGGCCTCTTTAAAATTTTCTGTCCTTTGTCACAATAGCAAGTGGCTGATTCACAATTTCTATATACTGTCATTGATGCATCCCCTTGAATCTGTTTACTTGCTGCTTACATCTTCAATTTGAATGTCTTTTTCTTGCTTTATTTAATAGAAGTTTCTTGGCAGGGACATTTTTATCCTGTCAGATGGCATGACCTGCTCATCTGAGCCTACTTAACTTTCAGGATTTCACATATGTCACTAAAGAAAACAAAGTCACTAAAGAACTGATGGATTTTATAGATGGCTCTGCTGTATTACCTTTCATGTTGTTCCACAGAATTTTAGACTACTTTTTGCTCAAAGCACCCAAGTCATACTTTGCCTGGTTTAGAAAATAATCAGGTCTCAGCTCTGTAAATAAGTAATGGTCTCATCAGAGAATAGCCTTGGATGGTTTTTTTTAACCAAATATTTATTGGGTTTTCAAGGTATAAATAATTAGACATTTTACATGGTATTTGCCGGCCACAGTGGGCCACATAAGCGACGTGGTGTGTTCAATACCATGCCAATGCAAACACAATGTATTATTATTAATGCAATATAAGTCAGAAGGAAAGAGTAGTAAAGAAAGATCAGGTAGGGAGTCCATCGGTCGGTCAGCTTCGATTTTAGTTTGGGTCCATTCCGCAGGTCCTCGGGTCCCAACTAGGGGTCACTTATTTATTTCCCCTCGACTCTATGGACCACATCACAGGCGTCTAAGGGTGTTTACATCCAGATCAGGGTGATTATGTAGGAGCCAAGGTTCCCAGATTTTAAGAAATCTGGTATGTGTATCAGTTAGGACACATGATAACCGTTCATTTAATAGTACATTATCCAATCTTTGTGTAAATTCCCGGTATGGGATAAATTGTTTTTTCCAATTTCCCGCTAAGGTTAATTTGGCAGCAATTAATATTTGGTGTGCCAGGGAACCCTGAGATTTATTCAATCCGGGCACTGAAGTATGAAGTAGAGCCTGTGTTGGGTCTTTAGAGATATTCTCAGCAAACAGAGTCGAGAGTAAACGAAAACGGGCGGCAAAGGGACAAGACCACCAGGTATGTAACATGTCCCCTGGGTTCAAACATCCGCAGAAGCATTTAGTAGATGATGACGGAAACATTCTGGCTAAACGAGTGGGGACCAGATACCAACGAAACAATACTTTATAGGCAACCTCAGAATTTGTCACATTACTGGAACAGTTAGAAATATTTTTCCACACCCCCTTCCAGTCTTCATCAGACCAGTTCAGACCTAGGTCTGCAGACCATTTATTGGGATAAGAATGGAAGCTAGTACGAGTTAAGGAATTCCGAGTAGAATATAGAATTGACACCTGTTTAGGCCCCCCTGGTGAATAGAGGCAGATGTGCTCGAAGCAGGTACGCGGGGTATTTAAGTGTCTACGTGCCGGCATAGAGGATACCCAGTGTTGTAGTTGAATAAACCGGAACATTTCTGCATCAGGAATCTGTTTATGTGCTTTAAGATAAGACCAGGTGGGTGTGTTGGAGAGATAAAAATCATATAATCTAGTGAAGCCATCATCGGTCCACCACCTAAATATTGTCAGGTTAGTGTATGCTGGGATAAATAATGGTTGTGAAAGTAAGGGGGAGAAGGGGTATAGAAGCTGATATCAGACCTGATGAGTATTTCAGTGAGTCCCACACTTTCAAGGCATGTTTCAACAGAGGACTGAGAAAGTGGGGTCTATCCACGGCCGGTAACCAGGGGAGTGCTTGTAGAGGAATTGTGGAGCAGTTGGGAATTTCCAACATGGTCCATAGTGGGACATTAGTTGCTCGGTGGATAGTAATTAGGGGTAACAATTGGGATGCTTGATAGTAAACAAGGATATTCGGTAGACCTATGCCCCCTTCTCATTTGTGTTTAGATATTGTGGACCTTGGAACCCTGGGGCGTAGTGGGTGCCATATAAAGATTAAGATGTTCCTCTGGAAAGCTCGTAAGATGAAGGAAGTATTAGGAATTAGTATTAGCTTAGGAAGTATGGTCATCTTGACCGCAGCAACCCTTCTAAACCAAGATAGTTTATGGTGTACCCAGGTGTCCATCAAAGTTTTAAGTTGTCTAATCAAAGGTAGATAGTTATTTACATACAGCGTAGCATCCGAGGGGGAGATATTAGCGCCTAGATATCTCAAGTACTTCTGTTCCCAAGCGAATGCAAAATTCTCACGGAGACTATCATAAGTATGTTGGGTCAAGGATATATTCATGGCCGCTGATTTTTTTCCAGTTAACCAATAGGCCAGAGATATCAGAGAAGAGGTCCAAGACGTGCAACAGATTGGGGACAGAAGTATGAGGTTGGGTAATGGTCAGCATGGCGTCGTCTGTAAACAAGCTAGTTTTGTATTCCCTCCACCTCAATTCCCTTCACGTTGGGATTTGAGTGGATCATATAGGCCAAAGGTTCTATGACCAGGGCAAAGAGAACTGGTGATAGGAGACATCCCTGTCGTGTGCCTTTACCAAACGTGAAGGTCCCAGGGACTTGTCCCAAATATTTAACTTGGGCGATGGGGTTATCGCACAAGGCTCGGAGCCAGGATAGAAAGCGACCATCAAAACCCTATTTGAGCAGTATATACCAGAGGTAATCCCAGGAGACTCAGTCAAACGCCCGTTGGATGTAAAAATCCCGGGATGTTCCTAGTCCTGGGTACATGTATTAAGTGGATAATTTTTCTAACGTTATCTCCCGCTTGCCTCAATGGGATAAAATCAAACTGGTCCCTATGGATCAGTGCAGGTAGGAATGCATTAAAACGTGTAGCCAAGATCTTCATCAGTATTTTAAGGTCCACATTTAAGAGGGATGTAGGCCTATAATTATCAGGATCTAAAGGGTCTTTATCTGGTTTAGGTACAATTGATATGTATGCCAACACGGATGAGGGATGTACTGAGCCCCCCTTGCGTAATGAATTATACATGTCCATCAGTCTAGGTGCCAATATGGGCGCCAGCTTTTTGTAATAGAGGGTTGAAAACCCATCTGGGCCAGGAGCCTTAGATATTTTAAGAGATTTAATTGTATACAATACTTCCTCCTCCATTATTTCTAGATGAAGTTTGTCAAGGGATGCTGGGGGGATTGTAGTGAATGATAGGTCCTTAAGTATTGCGTCTACCTTAAGTTCGTCAAAGGAATTAGAGGCAGAGTAGAGCATAGTTACATTTTCTTGAAACAAATGAAGGATTTTGTTTGGGTTTGCGGTTATATGTCCCTGGGTGGTACAAAGTCTTAGGGGTGCATGCCTATGTGGGAGCGCATTTAGTTTTCTAGCTAGCATGGAGCCTGGTTTATTGGACCTGGAGTAGAATTTGTGTTTAGACCATTTAAGGAGCTTCTCAGATTGCTGGTCTAATAGGAGATTTAATTCCGTTTTAACTGTATTTAATTGTGTTATCAATCGCTTATCCTGCTTATCCTTCAGACAGGTGGTGAGTTCCTCCAGTCTAGTATATAATTAGCTGACCTTCATATTCCTTTCTTTCTTCCTTCGTGTGGCAATCTCTATTTGCTGGCCTCTCATGGTGGCTCTATAGGCCTCCCATAGAATGACTGGGGAGTCCACAGAACCAGCATTCAAGGAAAAGAATTGTCGGGTATGTGACTCAATCTGTTGCAGGAGGACCTCAGATGACAGTATGCTATCATTCACACACCATAGATAACGCGTTGGTCTAGCTGGTTCCAAGCAGAACCGTACAGCATTAGCCGCATGATCAGACCAAGGCACGGGTTTGATTCGAGCAGAGAGGAAAGCAGGAATATTGCTCTGTAGTGTAAACACATGGTCAATCCTGCAAAACGATTGATGGGGGTTAGAAAAGAATGTATAGTCTTTGGAGGTTGGGTTCAGTTCCCTCCACACATCCACTAGGGAATGATCGTTTAACATTGTGAGGAAATTTGAGTTCTGTAATGGTAGTGGGGAAGGGTTGTCAGCGGTGATAGATTTTGTTTTGTCGTTAGCAGGATAGAGGACCAAATTAGTATCCCCGGCCAAAATGAGGATTCCTTTACTATGGTGGGTGACTACTTTTAATAAGTGGAGATAAATCGGAGTTGGTGTGTATTAGTGTATCATATCATATCATATAGTGTCTCAATCAGTATCACATAACGTCCAGTGGGGTCTGTAATTTGCTTATCACACACGAAAGGTAAGTTCTTCCTCCTTGGATTTTTTTTAGACAAAAATATAAATTTTATTTAGTTCATAAGACCATGATAACGCCTACTAGCCAAAGTCACAAAAGCACACTTCTCATTTATTTTCTTTTAATTAACAAAACTTGAGTATTTGAGGTCATGAACCAATTGCAAGCTGTATTTGCAAAGGGTGAGTACATGTGGCAACCACAGACCACGGTATACAGACTATGCCCTTTTATACTTGAAAAAAAGTCAGTTAACATGAAAGTATGAGTAGTATGAAAGGTGATCAAAAGAGCATAGAATATTGTATATTGTATAATAATATAATATTGTATAATACAATATATTTCAGCCATAGTTCCCATACCGCATCAAATTGCTTTAATTTGTAATGTAAAATACTATTAAGTTTTTCATGTGTCATTATCCAAGAAATCTTAGACTGAAAAAAAGCAAATGACACCTTGTGGGATTTCCAAGCATTGGCTATAGACACCTTTGCTGCCGGAAAAAGAAATTAAATCAATTTGTCCTAGATTTTGTTATGAAACATTAGTTATAGATTTCGTGAACATTCTATTTCAGAAGGGACGCAGTTTGGGACAAAGCCACCAGATCTGGAACATTGTGCCTTGATGATCACATCCCCTAAAACATAATGGAGAATACCCTGGATAAATATTTGCTAGCCTGGAGGGAACCAGGTACCAACGTGATAAAACTGTGGGATTAGCTTCCACCAGTGAGGTGTTAAGTAAGCCCTGAGAAACATGAGAGCAACATTGGTTCCAAGTTTATATTGGAAGAATAGTTCCAGTATCCTGTTCCCAGGCTATTATATATGGTAATTTAGAGGATGGTCCCAAAAACACAGAATATATAATAGAAATCCTTCCCCTTTGCCCTCCAGCTTGCATACCCCAGCGTTCATAACAAGTGAGGGTAGGGGAATCAGCAGGTAACAGATCCAGGGAACATAGGAAGTAATGGATTTGACCTAAAGTAAACAATTTTAGATAGAGGTAAGCGCAGCCTGCTCCCTGTAGTAAGCCAGTGATAGAGGTTTTCGTTTCTTGAAATAATGTCCTATGTGGTAAAGGCACTTATACAGCCACCATTTAAAGGCTTGCAGTTAAGTTCCCGAAAGAAAGTTAGGGTTTTGAAAAAGAGGAGCAAGGGGAGTATATGGAGATGTGAGGTCATAGACTTTATGTAACCTGTCCCATAATGCTAAGGAATGTAAATCACTGTCCTCTGTCTAGGTGAAAGCCATTTCAATAGATCAATTGACATGTTAAAAGCTGACTTTGATTCCATTGAAATCCATCCAAAAAGTTCCCCTGGAGAATATACTGCAGAAAGTTGCATCAATTATGCAGCTCGATAGTTTAAAAGCAAATCCCCCCAGAGCATCAGTTTAAAGAGAACAGATATGGGGAGTCTAGGTGGCCCCTTTCCCCAGATTAATTTTGTAATTCCAGACTGGAGTTTTAATATAATAAACTTCTTTTATTGGATCCTCTCCTGATCAGAGCAGTACGGAGTGAATGTCACCGCTGTGACATCCATGTCCGTCCAGTTTTTCCCCCCATCTTGTGATGGAGAAAAAAACTATAATTACCAGACCCCATGTTGGTCTATGGGGAATTGGATGTAAACGGACGTGTGTCCATTTACAGTACATCCGATTACCCCAATCCAGCATGATCAGGTCTGGCAATCAGGTCAGTGGTTACCTGGTGTAAACGGATGCCCATAGACTAACATTAGGCATCTGGGGCCACCCCAGTGAAATGGGCCTTATACATATATACTACCCTGGCTCATTTGGATTTATGTTCCACCCCTCAGTATTCCATATTCTTCTCTGTAAAAATTAAATCTATCGTAGAGGATCAATTCAAAGATCAAAGCTCCCTGGTCTTTGAATATGTCCACCATTGCAAACCCCGTATTATTCTTTTACAGGAAAACAGGAAAGAGACTCAAAAGTAATTTTCCTGAAAAGGCCATTAGTAGCCTATCATTCCACATAATTTTGTTATGCTGGAGTAGTTACCACACTTTACAGCAAAGTCTCCTAATGCAATAAAATGATCCCAGAGCAGACACTCATTAATACTGAAATCAGTCCAGAAAACAGAGAGCATAAGGGTGTAGGGCGGGAAAAAGTATGCAACATAAAATGGAAAAGGTACCAATTGTTAAAAACGAAGGTATTTAAATAAAATAAAATGATTAGATAAAGAATTAAGGTTTGCTCCCCAAAATAATTTAAATAAGTTCATTGTGTATATGGATTTATAAAAACAATGTAGAAATGAATATGAAAAATGTTCAGTAGTAGTAATATATTTGGGAATGATGGGTGCAGAAACAGTGGCTTATGAAACAAAAAATTATCTTTATTTCCCAAAATATAAAGGATCAGCATATATGAGTTTTTAAATGCATGGTAGAAAAGTTATTTGAGAAATTAAGGGTTAAAAATAGAAAGATGCAGACTATAACTAATCAGAAATGCAGAATTTGGAACAGAAAAAAGGAGGTAGTAATTTGCCCGGCAGATAAAGTGGTGGGGGGTGATGGTATTGTGGTTTTTGATGTTTCTGTGTGACTATGAAGTAGAAATGAAAAGACTTAAATGATTGCAGCACATATTGATTAGGAAGGATTTTACATATACTGTACATTTCGAAAAATAATTAAAAACTTTAGTGAACAAAGAGATAAAAGATGGTATTTTATTCAAAAGAATCCACCAAGATCAGAACCAACCTCCTTGGTGACCAATTGTTAACAGTATACATTCTCTCACTGCTATAGCCCATAGCTTATTTGAAAGATACAAAACATCTGCTGCAACTGTTACAAGAGGTTAAATATGAAAAAGAATTAATCTTCATTACAGCTGATGTATAGTTATTGTACACAATAAACAACATGAAGAGGGGGTTGAAGCACTAAAAATAGCTCTAGTAAAGGATAACAGCCTCTCAAATGTGAAAAAAATCATTTATTCTTGAATATTTAACCTTTTTGGTTAATTAGGGAATGTTATTTACAACAAATCGGTGCTGCCATGGCAGCAAAGTTCTCACCTATCCTCGCAAAAATGGGTAGGTAGGAAATTGAGTTTGTATATGGAAAAGATTGGCCACAATTATTTATGTAAAAACTTGTTATAGATTATATCTTTATAATCTGAAGACGTGAGGAAATATCTTCTTGGCATTTTTAGACAAAGCAAATATTAATAGACTTGGTGTTACACTTTCATGGGAATTTAATAGACAAACAGTAACCTTTTTACATTTGAATATACAGGCAGGTAAAGATAATATTGTCTACAAATATATATTTCAAACCAACTGATAAGAGTAACAGAAACAGGTACATCCATATTATGGGGCTGATTTATGAAGCCCAACACGCACACACGCAGGTTGCGTGC
>NW_017307145.1:0-17417 GCF_000935625.1 Nanorana parkeri
GGATTAAACATAGCACGCATCACAAAACCAAGCGCAGCACAGCGGTTTATAATTAATCCTCATTGGCTGCTCTGCTCTGTGTGGTAACACACCCATCCACAGGCAGACACAGCTTCACAGATTGCTCTGTTACAGTTGAACTGAACATAGACTATAGATATATTTTAGCACTCCTACTAGCAGGGCGCTACACAGTCAAGAAAAAAAGGCTCCCAGCTGACAATAAAAAATGTTTTTCATGCAAGCAAATGGGAAAAAAAAGTAAGAAAATAAAAATGTATAAGTAAAGTTTGTAATTTTGCTGCTATGCTACTTACACTAAATCAATAACCTTAATATACAATATTTTCATAGGCAACCAATAACCATTTCCATATCTTGCAAAAAATAAATTGACAAGTTTATATAAGGGTAACATAACTATTTAAACAAAGGCCATTCGAATCCGCCACTTTTACTTTAAAAGCTGCTTCTAGCCCTTTCATAAATTAAATATACACGTGACATTGGGATATATGTCTTTATTTTTTCTGTAACTATATGTATTATTTAATTTAAAAAAAGTACTTAAACGAGAGGAATATATAGATAATTACCTCTTCACTTTACATTTCCAGCCTGGAACAGGTATGTAAGGTTTACGAGCATGTAAACAAGACACTTGCGATGTTACATATATATAAGACACAATGAATTGATGATCCCTCTGCCAGGGAAGAGGTTAAACAGCCAATAGCTTGCAGTGGCCCTGCATCACCATGGAAACTAAGGGCCGTCCGTGAGATACAGTTAAAGCAGCAGCCAGTGGGTAATAAATTCTGTTTAAAAAGTGATTTTTTCTGTCACCCCATCTGCTGATGTAAACATCATTAAAAACAAATGACGGTAGCTCAATGAGGTCCCTTCTCCTTCTGGCAAAAAAGGAAATAGTAAGTGTGAAAAAGAAAAACAGATGTAGGAAAACGTGGGTTCGTTCCAGACCGCTTTGGGGGATATGTGCTAAATCTGCAAGTAGCAGGAAACCTAAAGGTAGGACCTGCATGTTGAATAGCCTGTCGTTATGTATACCTGAGCAAACAGCCATAAAGTACCACTGTCAGTCTTATAGCATATATTCATGGAAGAAGTCAGCCTGTCTTGTGTCTTAGGCAAGGATTTTCTAGTTCAGTGATGGCACTTGAAGATCTTGGCCTGGTACCCTTTTATTTGCACACAAAAGCCTTTTAGTAATCTGAACATTGGATAATACACATCTCACAAACATGAATCATTGCAACAGCTAGTTATGTCATTTCAGTCCTCTGTTTAGACAATCAACTACAAGTTCTGCTTATTTACAGAGGGCTACCTCCCCCATTCCAAAATATAATAAAAAATAGACCTATGTAAAAAAAAAAGTTTGTCGATGTACTTATACACGGCTTCTGTACTCAAGAGGAGAGATCCTGGGGAATGCTAAGTAGGCAATATCTTAGAAGATCTCATGAGATTTGAGCTCCTCAGCATTCCCCGACATCTCGCCAGAAGGATGGTGATGCCATCTTTTTTTAGGTGCCATGGTCAAAAGCCAGGAGTAAGATTGGTATATTTTACCCACAGGTTTTTTTTTCCTTTTGGTGCAGCATTTTGGCAGGGGGAAGGGGGCCCTCTGTAAATAAGTGGACTTTACATTTTCTTTTTTGGGGGGATCTATTTATAGTTTTTTCACATAACTTTATCCCAGGATTTGCACATTTACCAAATGCATCCATCATTATCTGCACTTGTCATTTGGCGGCAGTCCGACAGAGACACAGATAATACAAACACTCCACTCGGTTTTACGCAGCTCTCATTGGCCGGGAGACCGAGGTAATGGGCCACTGAAAAAGTCAATTTTCTAATGAGGCTAATGCAGCCCGCCCACTCCCCACTCAGACATCGCCTATTCATTTCATTTTATTGAGCCGCATCCTATCAGGAGCTCTGTCTCCCTTTATAAATTCAAGTGGGGACGAGACCAAGGCTATGTCCTGACGAAGGGGGCGTGCCCCGGAAACGCGTCGACACGCTGGTATACCGATCTGCACACAGGACACATTTGACTGACTGCCACTGCACCAGTTTGGCTCTCGTTTTTATATTGTGTCTAATGCATGTGATCCTTCCACTCTTGTGAGTATCCATTTTTATGAATTATCTTATTTCTTATTTAAAAATAAAATTTATCTGCACTAGGAGAAGGTGCCCCTCTCGTTTTTATCTTGAAATGCATCCATCCGTTTTATGTAATATTAAGTAGTAACATGTTGCCAAGAATGTGCAGTTTACACTACACAGCCTTTAGAAATGTTGTATACGTAAAGCCAAACTTTGTACAAAACAAAATCTCTCTCACCCCACTCACTTTTAGTCATTCACAATTCTAGGTTACTTTGTTACTTACCTCAGTCTGCTGACCATCCATGGAACTTCTTTTAATAATGGACACCGCTAATGCAAAGCTGCATCCAAATTTGCCATCAGATCTTGATGTCACAATGCAATGAAATTGCTTTCTATTGCATTGTGACATCCTGATGTCACTGCTTAAAGCCTTCAGGATCAAGTAAAGACCTCTCAGATGGACTCTTCTTACAACCAATGAGAAGCACCCACATCACCATGGAGCAATATGGGCACCTGAAGAAGGACCTTCTCACATTGCAGTCAGGGCCGGATTCCCGGCAAGGCCACCGAGGCCCGGTCTCGGGGCGGCACTGAGCAGAAGGGCGGCACAGGTTTTAATCACCCGACACCCAGAACATAGAGTTCCGGGCACCGGCGGTAATTTACTTTCTACATTTTGCCCTGCTTTGCACAAGCAGAGCTAAATGTAGAATAGGAGAAATTACTTGTTTCTTTACAAGTGTTCTCGGCGATGTCGCAGAGAACACTTGTAATCAGAGTGCCGGTCTGTCCTCCCCCCGCCGCCCCCCTCCCTCCCCTGCACTTACCTCTCTCCATGCTGCATCCTCCCGGCTCCGTCCTCGCCGCCGCCGCCACCTTCAGAATATAGAGGTCTAAGCAGAAAAAAAAGTAACCCTGCCGCTCCGTGTAGACAGTGAGAGGGGAGAGCTGTGCTCTTCCCCTCTCACCTGTCACAGGAGTTCCAGCACGGTGCTGTGCTAGAACTCCTGTATTGGAAGTGACAGGTTCATTAAAGAGAACCTGTCACCACCAAATGCTATCACACAGTAACTTGTTAGCTCCTGTGTGATAGCAATAACGTTAGGTGAAAAAAAACAATTGATAAAAAAAATAATTACATAAATAAAAGTAAAAAATAATTATAAAAAAATAAGAAATTAATTATAAATAAAAAATAAGTTAAAACATAAAAAAAGTAAAAGATGACAAGATAAATAAAAATTTTAAACGTAAAAAAAAATTAAAGTGATAAAAAAGTTTTTAAAAAAAGGGAGAGAAACAAAAAAAAAAACCATAAAAAATTAAAACCAACCCTGCAGCCCCTGCATTCTCTCGGTGGGGAGGGGGGGTTGGCATTGCCGAACCTGGCCTTGGGGCGGCAGGGAGGTTAAATCTGGTCCTGATTGCAGTACAAAAGAACAAGCAAATGAGCTGGCCTTCGGTTTTGAATATTTTTAGAGCAGTCTTTAAACATGTAATCTACCAGTTCATTAAAAATGGAGACTAAAAGGTAGTGGAGAGGGGTGCGAGGGGGTTACCAGAGATGAGGTTTAGAGCGTACCTGAAAGGCTGATTAACTATTATGAAGATAAAATAGCTACAGGATCGAAGAGTAACCCAAAGGAGTCCATGACTCCCTGTAGCAAATACAGTGACCTGCTCCAGAGTGGGAGAGCCAGCCTCTATGCCCAGCAGGAAGCTAAAAAGAGTGACAGTGTGACAGGGGCTGACTGGCAACTTTTAGCCCAGGGGGCAAGTACAACCCAGAGGCCCATGGTGCAGCAACTTGACCCCCCCTCCCGCTTTGCCTCTTCCCCCGCCTTCTCCCCGCCCGTCTGCCACTTTTGCCATCCATGTAACAGTAGTGTGAATGTATTTATCGGTTTAGGAAATGTAAAGCACACTGGTAGTGGAGGGATGCCTCGTCAGAGCCCCCTGCTGGAGCCTCCCGAGCACCTCCTTGAGGAGCAGCGGCCGCTCCATTCACAGAGCCGCGTCGGATGCGGAGGGCGGGCGGCTGGCCGGGTGCAGGTGGCAGCGGCCCTTCGCGATGGCATCAGAGAGGCCCTGGGGGCAATTGCCCCCCGGCCCAGTCCGCCCCTGCAGTGTGACATTAAGGAGTGCTGTGATGTTGGAAGACTTTCTGCAAGAGCCCTTGTCAGCAATGAAGACCTGGTAGAAGATTAAACTATGCCCCTGACACACAGCAAATGATTGTATCTACTTAAGCTGAGGTTCCTAAGGTCTACAGGGAAGAAATTTAGCATGTGCTGTGCTTTGCTTCTGATTCTGATGTCTTTGTGAATTTTAGCCACATTGTAGGAAGCCTGCCTAATATATTGGCTGTCTACTGGGAGGAGCAAACTCTCCAGCAATGACTGCAATCCACTAAAATTAAATGTGCAGCACTACTTGCCTTTTGCATTTTCAACTATCCTTTTAATCCGTATTATCTTCTTAAAGCAAACCTGTACCTAGACTACGCACATTAAAGTATACTGAGACGCCGCAGCCGGAGCGGATCCCGACGTAGATGACGGGATACGCTCAGCTGCGTGAGTGACAGCTGGCTCTGCCTATCTAGAAGCAGAGCCAGCTGTACCCGCCCCCTCCCCCGTCCGTTCCGCCAGTCAGCGCTGGCAGATCGGAGCGGGGAGAGGGGAATCCAGCCCTCCCCCTGTCACGGTAGAGAGCCATGACAGGATCGAGAGTTGAGCGAACCTGGTATGTGTTCGCTCACCTCCCGATCTCCTGAGCCGACCTGTGACAGTCTCATTGTCACAGGTCGGCTAGAACTATGAGGTGAGTGGAAATCACTCATCTCATAGTTCTCCTTTAAGTCTTTGTTGTGATCTTTAAGGATGAGTTGCTTCACAATACATGCAGCAAGAAAAGTTAGTAATGACTTGTTTTGAAATTATTTTTATGGCTCCTAAACACTTTAATTTCCATAGTCTGGGCACAGGTGCACTTTAACTTAAAATACAATGTTCACAAAACTTCATGTAGCTATTTGTTTGAGAGCTACTGCTGATGATAGAACTGGTCTGTATAGGATTTGTGAGGCTACTTCTGCAGTTTGCCAAAGTTTCACTTTAAGGTTTTTACATTTTCAGGCTGCATATGCTGCATATTTGTAGTATAGACATATAAAATCTTGTTCCACTAATTTATCTAACAACGGGAATTAAATCTGCACATATACAGACAGCAGTGATTACGATTATCTCTTCTGGAAGAGAAGATTTAAAGGTGAGAAGTGTGATGAAGAATTGGTTTTAGTCTCTAATCCCTGTATTCATAAAGTAAGCTCTAGGTTTCTTTTTTAATCAACCAGATTTGAAAATGCCGGTGACAACGCTAGGATATTTTCGGCCACAGCCGACTCACAATATAAATCATTTTAATGACAATTTATTAAAAGGCAAATGAATTATTCTTGCGTTTGATGGGACTTTTTATCGCTTCTTTAACAGCTCTGATAAAACGTTCCTTTGCATTATGTTTTATCTGAGCTTTTATGGCTTCAAGTAATTTACGAGTTTTTGTATTTTTAGGGGGCTGAGGAAAAAAAAAAGTCAAAGATTACAATCACTTTTTTTCAGCCATTGGAAATATGACCCTGTTTCTGGCACAAAATGATTCTCACAGGGAAAGTGTAAAAATACTGTAGGACACTGAGTTTAAGTGCAAACAGTGATAAGCTCATATATCAGATGTCTTTGTTTTTTCCATTTGCTAATGTATTATATTTAATCTCCATGATAACTCTTCATGGTTTATCACCCACTACAAAATTAATGTTTAGCACCCTGACACTAGAGAACCAAATGTAAAAGCTGTTAGTACTTAGTGATGATGAACTACTAATAAATCTATCTGCACTGAATATTGTCTGGTAGAGTACATTGTCACCAAGAGGCTACCTAGTTAATATTACTTACTATTGGTTTTTATTGTAGTGCTCACCCCCAAAGGAGCTGCTGGATAGATTGGTACCTCCCAGCCAGTCTAGGGTTTCACATTTCCATTGCTGCCCCAAAAACACTTACCACCCCTCCAGTGGTGACCTATAAAACTGACTTACACACTGATGTTCTGATGCTCGAAAAACTTTTACGAAAGGTGGAACTTTACCCATGTCTTCAAAATTACAACAAAGGCACCTTTAGAAATGTTTAATAATGACCATCTATAAACAGATACTTCTAGACAATTGCCAGCTTTTTATTTTTTGCATATCTTATTTTTCTTTTCTTCCCCAGTCTACTGCTAGTGGCCATTTTAACTAAGGGCAGGATACTAGATCTCTCTTTTCTTCCTGAAACTCTGCCTCATGTGACCAAGACATGTGACTATGCACATCATCTCAGGGGAGGAAAGATTTCCCAGCAAGGCTGTGTTGATCTTCCCAGGATGCAATGCTTGGGCACAGATTACATAATGTGTGCCAAAGTGGACCAGGAAGTGGAAAACAGTAAAATAAGCACGTTTGTTTAGCTAATGAATGTAAGATGATTTCAAATCAGCATGCAGAGCTGCATGCTAATGTGATTTTTAGTCAAAGGGGGTAAAGGTCCATTTTAACAAGTTTGGTAGAAAAGATTAGGACAAAGGACACCCAGGGTGTTGCAAACTCCAAATATCAAGGACAAAGTACTTGTAGCCTTCACTGATAAAGGACCTTTAAGCCAATCCGGCAATCTGCGACTTAAGCTCCTGGCTATGTAATGCTTGTTGTTACAGCTGCCAGTCTATTTCTGAAAGAATTCCCCATGCTTCAGTAAAGCATCAACTTCCCCGGCTCCTCATTCATACATACATACATACATAAGCCATTCCATGTCATCTCCATTCTCAAGTTTCATTGACTAGGCCCCAGTCCTAGGTCTCAGTCTGAGCACATGTTCCCCTCCCTTGGCAGCAAGCCTAGGCGGATCAGACAATGTAACACAGGCTTTTCCAAGGCTGCAGCCCAAGGGAAAACTCACTCTACCTTCCCATGGTCACTTCCTGAATATGTATAGCCTCTCCCAGCATGAACCACTGCTAACAAACCTCCTAGTGGTTGACCAGGGAGGTACAAACATTCCTAACTCTGATTAGTTCAGCTTCCCACACTATGGCCAAGGTACACTCCCCCAGCTGCGGGCAGAAGCAAACAATCACCAGAGTTTAGGAGAAACATCAGAAAGCCAAACCATCAATCCAAAATCACACTGACTACAGTCTTAAAACCTCTAAATTTAAATAGACACTCCTGATTAAGTCAGGGTGACTACATCATAAAACCAAACTCTGCCCAAATTTGTTAAAGTAACCCTGTCAAAGTAGCAACAAATCCTAAAATACGAGTCCCTGAAAAAGAGCTCTTTTACTCACCTCTGTGGTGGCCCTTGTCTCCTACCTTTGCTCTGTTGCAGCACTGCAGCTTCTGCCAGTCTCTTCTGTATTCAACAGTTCTGGAAGTGTCAAATACCTGTGTCCCCTGCCATGCATCACAGTTTCATCCTCCAACCTCTACATTACTTCTGAGTCCTGTATGAAATAGGCATCTGGCACTACCACAATTCTCGAATGCTCAAGAGGGTGAGGGAGTTTGCAGCACTGGAGTGGAGTGGAAGTAGGAGACACTTTAAAGACCAAATCCACTCCCTGTAGTGTTTTAACAGAAAAGGGAAAGCACAGAACCTCTGTCAGGTTCTTAAGGCTGTCTGTGTACCCATTAGACCCCATTCACACCTGAGCATACTGTAGCTTGAATTCCTAAGCACTACAACGCTCAACAAGAGCAATCCCAATGTTTTCAAATGCCCCGTTCACATCTGAGATTTTTTGGGGGGGCAAATTTGAGCATTTTGGCCCCAATAGACCTCAATGACTGCGCCTGAAAAAAGCACACCAGTTACCAGCTTTTCACTGGCTAAAAATATTAATAAAAAACAGTCAAGCCTGAAATGCGTACAAATATGTTTGTACTAATGAAAAACAAAACAAAAATGAAGAAAACAAAATGCCAGTAAAAACTGCAAAATACACTCAGCTCAAGTATGAATGGAGCTCCAGGGAGAATTCTCCTCTCATTTGTATGATATTAACCCCAGGATAAGAAATTTGAGGAACAAGGATCACTGGGACAGGATGGCAGCAATAAAAAGGTTGCAGAGGTTCTAACCATTTACCAGTTTATTAATGAAGTGCTTTTACTGTCTCTGTTTCCAGTTAAGAGATATCCCACCACTTCCTGACCCGCTGACCAGGTCACCAGGATAGAAATTGTAGGAAAATCTAACCAGTAGATATGCAGTGATATGACCCTGACAGAGCATCTAACCATTCCTTATAATATCCAAAGTTACCCTACATCCAAAACTAAATTAACATCCAAATCCAGCAGCTATTTACTTTAAAGAGAAACTACAGGGGGAAAATTACCCTTGAAGTGGGGTTAACCCCCACACTGCAAGGGTGAAGTGCTTGTTTTGTTCTAGGGACTATAAAAAAAAAGATATCCTCACCTGATCCTTGGTCCTGTGGCAGCAAGCACTCACCTCTCTTCCTCTCTGCTCCAGCTGTGGTATGTCCCTCACGTCAAATGCAGGTAGATGGACCTGCATTAGACATGATGATGTCGGTGGGGCTTAGACCGCCGGAGCCCGGGGAAGAAGAGGCTGTGGGGACCGTTCTAGCAGCTAGGTGAGATTGCTGATCAGGTACGTATACAGTATCTTCTTTAATCCAGCCCCTAGACCAAAATGATTAGTTAACCCTTGCTGTGCAGGGGTAACCCTACTGCAAGGGTTAATTTTGTTTTTTCATCTTTAAAATAAATAGCTTTTGGAGTTGAATGTTAATTTAGATTTGGGCATAGGGTAATGCGGGTATAAGCTGTGTTAAGTCATGGTTACTTATAATCGCTAACTACACAAAAGATATCCCTTGAATGTACTCTACTTAAGTCCTTTTTATATTTGTTTGTCCAGTCTAGTTTTTTATTCAGCTTCTGGGTGCCCCAAGTCCTGGGTCACATTAGAATGCAAATATTGATCAGGTTTCTTTGTAGACAGCCTGGCATCATCCCCTCCCATTGCTTAGTCACCTTGTGCATATACAGTATGTGTACTTCTTCAGGTTAGCTTGACTGCTTTTTTCTTTGCCTAATGGATTTAGGTGAGTTGGATCAGGTTACTGAATGTGAATTCCTTTTATTGAATGTGCATAGGTAAGTAATTGGTTTAACTCACTGTAAATACACAATCAGACTATCACTGATCTACTGTATAACTGTCTCTGTCTGGATTTACATTGGGTCAAGTGGTTTGCTGTTTTTTTTAATTTTGATAAAGTGATGTGTCGCTTTACCAACCAAAGGTGAGGCCTAAAGGATGCAGGACTTCATTACCAACCAAAAAACCTGTCTAAAATTGTCAACATAATATAATACACAGGATTATGGACCCAGCATGCATGCACTTGGAGGTGGTCTTTCTAATTCTCTTCTCAATGCAAGTTTTCTTTACACTAGTTCATAGTTCAGAAGAGGTTTTTCTATAAAATAACTCTAAGGAAAACACCTGTATCATTATTAAAGAGACCCTGTCACCAACTTGAAAAAATTGCAGGTAAAAGGATAGAAAGTCAAGCACGTTAAATGCTTACTTGCAGTGTTTTTTCTTTCTGTAATTTTTTTATACACTTGAGAAAAAAAAAAGTCAAAGATTACAATCACTTTTTTTCAGCCATTGGAAATATGACCCTGTTTCTGGCACAAAATGATTCTCACAGGGAAAGTGTAAAAATACTGTAGGACACTGAGTTTAAGTGCAAACAGTGATAAGCTCATATATCAGATGTTTTTGTTTTTTCCATTTGCTAATGTATTATATTTAATCTCCATGATAACTCTTCATGGTTTATCACCCACTACAAAATTAATGTTTAGCACCCTGACACTAGAGAACCAAATGTAAAAGCTGTTAGTACTTAGTGATGATGAACTACTAATAAATCTATCTGCACTGAATATTGTCTGGTAGAGTACATTGTCACCAAGAGGCTACCTAGTTAATATTACTTACTATTGGTTTTTATTGTAGTGCTCACCCCCAAAGGAGCTGCTGGATAGATTGGTACCTCCCAGCCAGTCTAGGGTTTCACATTTCCATTGCTGCCCCAAAAACACTTACCACCCCTCCAGTGGTGACCTATAAAACTGACTTACACACTGATGTTCTGATGCTCGAAAAACTTTTACGAAAGGTGGAACTTTACCCATGTCTTCAAAATTACAACAAAGGCACCTTTAGAAATGTTTAATAATGACCATCTATAAACAGATACTTCTAGACAATTGCCAGCTTTTTATTTTTTGCATATCTTATTTTTCTTTTCTTCCCCAGTCTACTGCTAGTGGCCATTTTAACTAAGGGCAGGATACTAGATCTCTCTTTTCTTCCTGAAACTCTGCCTCATGTGACCAAGACATGTGACTATGCACATCATCTCAGGGGAGGAAAGATTTCCCAGCAAGGCTGTGTTGATCTTCCCAGGATGCAATGCTTGGGCACAGATTACATAATGTGTGCCAAAGTGGACCAGGAAGTGGAAAACAGTAAAATAAGCACGTTTGTTTAGCTAATGAATGTAAGATGATTTCAAATCAGCATGCAGAGCTGCATGCTAATGTGATTTTTAGTCAAAGGGGGTAAAGGTCCATTTTAACAAGTTTGGTAGAAAAGATTAGGACAAAGGACACCCAGGGTGTTGCAAACTCCAAATATCAAGGACAAAGTACTTGTAGCCTTCACTGATAAAGGACCTTTAAGCCAATCCGGCAATCTGCGACTTAAGCTCCTGGCTATGTAATGCTTGTTGTTACAGCTGCCAGTCTATTTCTGAAAGAATTCCCCATGCTTCAGTAAAGCATCAACTTCCCCGGCTCCTCATTCATACATACATACATACATAAGCCATTCCATGTCATCTCCATTCTCAAGTTTCATTGACTAGGCCCCAGTCCTAGGTCTCAGTCTGAGCACATGTTCCCCTCCCTTGGCAGCAAGCCTAGGCGGATCAGACAATGTAACACAGGCTTTTCCAAGGCTGCAGCCCAAGGGAAAACTCACTCTACCTTCCCATGGTCACTTCCTGAATATGTATAGCCTCTCCCAGCATGAACCACTGCTAACAAACCTCCTAGTGGTTGACCAGGGAGGTACAAACATTCCTAACTCTGATTAGTTCAGCTTCCCACACTATGGCCAAGGTACACTCCCCCAGCTGCGGGCAGAAGCAAACAATCACCAGAGTTTAGGAGAAACATCAGAAAGCCAAACCATCAATCCAAAATCACACTGACTACAGTCTTAAAACCTCTAAATTTAAATAGACACTCCTGATTAAGTCAGGGTGACTACATCATAAAACCAAACTCTGCCCAAATTTGTTAAAGTAACCCTGTCAAAGTAGCAACAAATCCTAAAATACGAGTCCCTGAAAAAGAGCTCTTTTACTCACCTCTGTGGTGGCCCTTGTCTCCTACCTTTGCTCTGTTGCAGCACTGCAGCTTCTGCCAGTCTCTTCTGTATTCAACAGTTCTGGAAGTGTCAAATACCTGTGTCCCCTGCCATGCATCACAGTTTCATCCTCCAACCTCTACATTACTTCTGAGTCCTGTATGAAATAGGCATCTGGCACTACCACAATTCTCGAATGCTCAAGAGGGTGAGGGAGTTTGCAGCACTGGAGTGGAGTGGAAGTAGGAGACACTTTAAAGACCAAATCCACTCCCTGTAGTGTTTTAACAGAAAAGGGAAAGCACAGAACCTCTGTCAGGTTCTTAAGGCTGTCTGTGTACCCATTAGACCCCATTCACACCTGAGCATACTGTAGCTTGAATTCCTAAGCACTACAACGCTCAACAAGAGCAATCCCAATGTTTTCAAATGCCCCGTTCACATCTGAGATTTTTTGGGGGGGCAAATTTGAGCATTTTGGCCCCAATAGACCTCAATGACTGCGCCTGAAAAAAGCACACCAGTTACCAGCTTTTCACTGGCTAAAAATATTAATAAAAAACAGTCAAGCCTGAAATGCGTACAAATATGTTTGTACTAATGAAAAACAAAACAAAAATGAAGAAAACAAAATGCCAGTAAAAACTGCAAAATACACTCAGCTCAAGTATGAATGGAGCTCCAGGGAGAATTCTCCTCTCATTTGTATGATATTAACCCCAGGATAAGAAATTTGAGGAACAAGGATCACTGGGACAGGATGGCAGCAATAAAAAGGTTGCAGAGGTTCTAACCATTTACCAGTTTATTAATGAAGTGCTTTTACTGTCTCTGTTTCCAGTTAAGAGATATCCCACCACTTCCTGACCCGCTGACCAGGTCACCAGGATAGAAATTGTAGGAAAATCTAACCAGTAGATATGCAGTGATATGACCCTGACAGAGCATCTAACCATTCCTTATAATATCCAAAGTTACCCTACATCCAAAACTAAATTAACATCCAAATCCAGCAGCTATTTACTTTAAAGAGAAACTACAGGGGGAAAATTACCCTTGAAGTGGGGTTAACCCCCACACTGCAAGGGTGAAGTGCTTGTTTTGTTCTAGGGACTATAAAAAAAAAGATATCCTCACCTGATCCTTGGTCCTGTGGCAGCAAGCACTCACCTCTCTTCCTCTCTGCTCCAGCTGTGGTATGTCCCTCACGTCAAATGCAGGTAGATGGACCTGCATTAGACATGATGATGTCGGTGGGGCTTAGACCGCCGGAGCCCGGGGAAGAAGAGGCTGTGGGGACCGTTCTAGCAGCTAGGTGAGATTGCTGATCAGGTACGTATACAGTATCTTCTTTAATCCAGCCCCTAGACCAAAATGATTAGTTAACCCTTGCTGTGCAGGGGTAACCCTACTGCAAGGGTTAATTTTGTTTTTTCATCTTTAAAATAAATAGCTTTTGGAGTTGAATGTTAATTTAGATTTGGGCATAGGGTAATGCGGGTATAAGCTGTGTTAAGTCATGGTTACTTATAATCGCTAACTACACAAAAGATATCCCTTGAATGTACTCTACTTAAGTCCTTTTTATATTTGTTTGTCCAGTCTAGTTTTTTATTCAGCTTCTGGGTGCCCCAAGTCCTGGGTCACATTAGAATGCAAATATTGATCAGGTTTCTTTGTAGACAGCCTGGCATCATCCCCTCCCATTGCTTAGTCACCTTGTGCATATACAGTATGTGTACTTCTTCAGGTTAGCTTGACTGCTTTTTTCTTTGCCTAATGGATTTAGGTGAGTTGGATCAGGTTACTGAATGTGAATTCCTTTTATTGAATGTGCATAGGTAAGTAATTGGTTTAACTCACTGTAAATACACAATCAGACTATCACTGATCTACTGTATAACTGTCTCTGTCTGGATTTACATTGGGTCAAGTGGTTTGCTGTTTTTTTTAATTTTGATAAAGTGATGTGTCGCTTTACCAACCAAAGGTGAGGCCTAAAGGATGCAGGACTTCATTACCAACCAAAAAACCTGTCTAAAATTGTCAACATAATATAATACACAGGATTATGGACCCAGCATGCATGCACTTGGAGGTGGTCTTTCTAATTCTCTTCTCAATGCAAGTTTTCTTTACACTAGTTCATAGTTCAGAAGAGGTTTTTCTATAAAATAACTCTAAGGAAAACACCTGTATCATTATTAAAGAGACCCTGTCACCAACTTGAAAAAATTGCAGGTAAAAGGATAGAAAGTCAAGCACGTTAAATGCTTACTTGCAGTGTTTTTTCTTTCTGTAATTTTTTTATACACTTGCAATATGCCTTGAACTTGGTTAAGAATCCAACCATTCTTGGAAGAGTTGATTCACCAGCATGGCCACAGTTCCCCCTCCCTCTTTACACATCTAAGCTCTATTCTGTGAGTAATTACTGTCTGTGCTGACCAGGCATCTCCCTCTTTCACTTCCCTACATAGCTTTTTAGGTAGCTTTTGGGGGAATAGGGAAGGGGAACACTGTGGAGTGTCACTCTGAGTCTCCCAGGTCTACTGATGTCACATCCAAGATGGCAACACCAAGCAGAGGTCTGAGAACTTTTACTTACCCTGTACACTGTGCTCCCTTTTGCTTGGCATTGGCCTTGGGTCAAACTGAAAAGCATAGAGATGTATAACATATCTGTGATATATGTTTGTTTGTCTTACAGTTGCCAACATTTTGGTAGTACCAAGACAAAGACCACATTTCCAAAGAAGCAAACAGAGCCCCACAGCCTCATAAGCAGAGATGAGCTTGGCTGTCTCACATGAACCCTTTTCAGTTTTTCCTCCCTCCCGAAATTGCTCCCTTCTTTATGCTATTATTCTCTGGAGTTATAATAGTCAGTAAGCAAAGGGATGCTCTTAGCAATCAGTATGGTTCAAACACATTGTGATGAATGTGATGTCAAAGGATGACACACTGCAGGGAAATAACACTTAGCAGCCTGTGTTTTAAATGATAATTATTGCATAATTCAAGCCTCAAAGTTCAGACAGCAAAATGTACTATTATTGCTGCACTCGTTGCTGGCTGTATTACATTGAAGAAACCAAACTAGAAAATAGCCCTTGTCAAGGCTGGATTTACTATTAAGCAAAACAAACGACAAACGCACTCAACAATTTGTTACCAGTTAATACTATTAGGCGCATTCGATCTGCATCTCTGTATAGCAGAGGTAAGAGCTGGCTTTACCCAGTATAGTTACCCTGTTGAATAAAACAAAGAAATGTTCTTGTACAAAGATTTGGATCCAAGCAAATAGAAGTTGGTTTAGGCACCAATGTTTGTATGCCAAGCCAACAGGCTTTAGTGATGAAATTCTGGCCCTAGCTCCAGGGCTAAATCACCATCTCTTGCCCTGCTTCGATTCCAATAATTATTGCTGCAAGAATGTGCTTGTCCTCTCTGTCAAATTTCAACCTGGACAGGGTCTTTCTCTTTAATGGGTAATTCCAGTTTCTTCCTACAATAGCTTTACGTTTAAGCTCTGTACCCAGCCTTTAAATACCAACTTATTATGTATTCACAATAGAGAGTACTCCAGCTGCAGCCTGTCTGGCATTAGCAGACCCATTGGAGCTTTCATCACAGAACAAGTGGACCCAGCACAATTCCTAAGCTGGTGACCACGCAAATTGTTGGTTTAATCCCTTTGTGGATCTATTGTCTTTATACTGTATACCAGATTATTATTATTATTATTATTATTATTATACAGTATTTATATAGCGCCAGCAGTTTGCACAGCGCTTTACAATATAAGTAAGACATTACAATCACAATACAATTCAAGACAAGATGGTAAGGAGAGCCCTGCCCCTGAGGGCTTACAATCTAAAAGGGAGGGGCAATCGATACATGAGGAGGTAGCTGTGTTGGGATGATCCAGAATAGAAGGAAGGGCCCTCCTCCACCTTGATAATTTGCTGCTGATATGGCTTCTACTTTACCCTATGATTGGTCTCATCCTTTTGGGCCCCTGTTGTGAAACACAAAGTGTATGGTCAATACTTGTGCCCCTGCTGTATTTATGTAAAGTTATTTGGGAACAAAGGTAATAGAGAGTGCTCCTCACCTAATTCTGACAGGTGAGATAATTGGAAGCAACAAAAAGGGATGAGCAACATTACTAGTACTAGATCTACTTGAAGAGGCCAGATGAGTGAGTGCATGTCACCCCTTCACACACAAAATAACTTTAATTAATTTGGGTTGGTCTCTTTAATTCCAATTTAACATGCTGTCTGTAAAAAAACAGAAGCTAATAAAATCAGATGAAACCATATAAAAACCTTAGAAATTCTGCATTCTACCACGGATCTGTAACAGATTGACGACACTGTTCCAAGCAGACAATTATTAAAACAAAATGTTCCACTCAGCAATCATGGTGTGATATGTCAAGGTGATGTAAGAGCGATGCTGAATGCATTTTATTCTGTTTGAGCCTAATCATAGAATACATTGAGAAAATATGTATAGAGAATTTAGAATGGTGGTGAATAGAGGCCAAACATAATGTACTGGTACTGGAGAACTTTTTGAATATTTGTTCCAATGGTTTATACGCTAAACAAAATAGTCAGCTGGCCATTTTTGAGCTATAGAGCTGGAATACATGCTACAGTCCAGTATCAAGAATGTTTTCACCCAACACATTTCAAAAGTGATCTTTGTAATAGCTGGACGTTTAGATGTTACAGCTGATTTCAGTAGCTGTAGCAGTTTAGCAGAAATATTGCTTTGCTGGAGTTCTTGGCCAATCCCCTTATTACAATCATAATCATCACATAGATCAGGGGTAGTTTCACCCCCCCCTGGACTGCCGAGGTTGCCTACCCTTGATATACAGTAAATAATCAGAGTCCAGTCTGTGAGCTCCCACTTAATTACAGCTTTGTATAGTGGGAACATCTGAGTTCCAGAGAGATGATATGTGTTGCAGCAAGCTGTCCAGTCAATGCTAAAATATCTATTCTCTAAATTTTTGGAGTTTGAAGTCCTCCATGCATAAACTTGTAAGGTTTTTGAGCAAGGTTCAACACCCGCAATCGTAATAACTAAATTCTAATATTTTTTTATAGTTCTGTATATTTACTTGACATACTGTATAAGAACATTTTCAGACAACGAGCAATGTTATTTACAATGTGGTACTATCTAGGAAACACTACAGCTGTGCAGTTTACCTTTGAAGTAAAACCCATTGTGCACTGGACTTTTCCCAAATCTTATGGCAACAGCCTCTTTTTGCATTGTATAGATTGCTGATGAGCTGCATTTGAGGTATGTCATATGGCAAAAAAACCTGAGAATGGATGAATGCAATTAGATTACTTTGGACCTTTAAAGCTAAACTCTAAGTCCCTTTAAAACTTCACCTTGCACTGAGCCCTCCCCCAACTGTGTAGGTTAAATGCTAACTTTTTTCTAGGAGGATGGAATAAGGGGAAATATTTACTTTATTCCTCGCTCCAGCAGACTTCCTACTGTTCGTACAACTTGTCCACCCCAAGCCACTTTTTGTCTCTGCTCAACTGCTAGCAGCTTGCTGACATCATCACATACACTTAAGGAACAGTTGATGCTAAGGGCCTGCCTGCCCACATGTTATAATGCAATTCACATTTAGTTCTAACCCTTCCCCACTCCACCCCCCCCCCCCCCCAAAAAAAGGACGGACAA
>NW_017307145.1:17539-30302 GCF_000935625.1 Nanorana parkeri
TGAGTTGACATACACTTTAATACATATTAAAAAAAACGACTAAAGATAAACACAGCTGAGATATATAAAGGTTCAACGTTTTATCTTAGTTTTGGATTGGAAAGGAGAAGTATTAAACCCTGTATCAAATGTACTCTGTCTGTGTCCTTGCTGGAGACATTTACCCCTCTGTTTGTCCTTTTGGACCACTGTCACTGAGACAGAAAATATGGAAACATCCAAAATTGTAAAAAAATATGTTCACCAGAACACCCAGTAGCTTGCAAAGAGCAAGCCTAATGCTCATATATAGAAAAAGCAACATTTCAGAGCCTCGCAAGACTTCATCGTGCAACAGTAAAAACCGCCACACTAAAAGACATTTTTTGAAGTAGTATTAAACCCAAAATGCAATATCCCTTTTATTATCTAGCTCTACTTTACTTGCTGTAAAACAAACTTTATTTTCCAGTGTTTTGCTGTAAACAGTTACATTTCCTCATTTAAGAAGATCTATGCACTGTGTCCGTCTCTGCTGCACCTCCCCAACTTCTTGTTAGTCTGAGCTAATGTAACCGGACTACATGTCCTATGATTCCTTGTGCACTGCCTGTACTGGGCATACTGTACCTGCTCCCCCGAGTACAGCACCAGAGCACTTGAACAACAGAACACCTGAGCATGGCACTAAGTGGCATATGAATATGAAGTCCTGGTCGGGAGTGCACACATCAGGGTGGCCACATGTAGCCTCCAGGGAGACTCTGCACTGAAGTAGCGGTGGCTACTTTACAACACACACAGGAACCATGAGGAACAAAAGTAGCCACCCTCCAGAAGGAAGGAAGTTAAGATTTAATTCCTGAGTTTAATGTCACTTTAATCAAGCTTTATTGATTTGGCTGGGGTGGAGAAAAACAAAAGCTATAACTATTTAGCTATTTGCCTACACTTACACTTCAAACTCTCTATTTAGATATGCCTGGAGTTTTACTTTAACATCCTGTGACAATACGGGAAATAAATCATGTATATGAGTTGATCTGAACCAATAACTTTTAAAATGTCATTTCCATGAGGACTTCCTTGTAACGAATAACTGACACTTTATGTTTAGAATGCGTGATTTGCACAGTAAATTATATTTATGTTCAGTCAGAGGTTTCTGCAGTTCATTTGAAAACTCTTCATAACAGCAAATGGCTTCAGACTGTCTTTAGCTGTCAGTGTGATTAATGGCTGAGGTACCCTGTGCTTCCTGCTTTATCACTCACTAATTATTTTTATGATAATTTGGGGAGAGGATCTGCTTTCTCTGGGACAAGTTAGGTCTCTACTTTGTTAAAAAACAGAAAAAAAGTTTCTGTTTTCATCATTATTTTTGTTCACTGGCCATACTGTGCCATTTTACCTATCAATTTTATTTTTTAAGCAAAGTTAGATTTATGCGGATCCATGCCACACAAGTGTGACAAGAGCTTCACATCAGTATTAGACATTTTCTTCCACTATTCCTTTGGGTTGCAGCTTTCTGCTGGCAAGCAAGTTCTCCAGTACCAATACATTATGCTTAGCCTCTATTCACCACCATTCTAAATTCTCTATACATATTTTCTCAATGTATTGTATAATTAAGCTCAAACATAATAAAATTCATTCTCTGTCAACATCTCTCTTAAATCATCTTCCAAGGGCCAAATGCAAATGTTCTTTATACACATAGTATCCCCCCTCATGCAACAGCTTTTGTAAAGAATGTAAAATTTGTAAAAATGTTCATGCACAAAACAACACTTGCTATTCAATTTGTAATCAGTTAAGCTTGGTATAATGTGCCACCAGTGGTCTAGATTGTGTATGGGCATGGTATGTGTTGTTACAATACATCACACAGTTTACTTTTTTTTGTATTGAAACATAAATTGTTTTTTTTTTTTAAATGACAGATATTAATGTGGCAACAAAAATGTATGCAACACTTTACAAACTGCACATTCACATCAGTCCATGCCCTCAAGGAGCTTACAATCTAAGGTTCCTATTGCACATGCATACAGGGCCAATATTGACAGGAGTTCATTAACGTTCCAGCATGTCTTTGAAAATCCAGTATCACTCATAATTCCTGTACTGAGCTGACAAAGCTGCTTGAGTTATTCCCTTCCCCTTATGTTTTGGAGATTAGAAGGGGGGGGAGGTGTGACAGTGGCCAGATCTCAGATCCCACAACTGCCACCAGAATGTGACATATTGCTCTCATAAACGTCTCTTAGCATTCCTGCATAGTTCCAGTGGAAACTGAGAGCTCAGCTGCAAATAGCAGCAGCTTTTTTGTTGACCCTGTAGAGTGTACCTAGTAGAGCCAATCCCTACCCAATCAAAAGAGCTGAGAGTTGTGATGTAGGAGTGCTGAAGTGTTTTATTATACTTCGGCAGATACTCCCTTATGGGCAGCTATTCAAACTTATTCTCTGTTTCCAGGTGACAAGGTTTTGCAATCAAAAAATCAATGTAGTACACTGGTCTACAAGGTGAAAGCCTCGAAAATGAAAAGTAGCTAACTTTTACCAGAATTGGTTCACAAATAAAGGAAAATTAAGTCCTGAGTATTAATTGGCTCCAGTTTCCAACATACAGCTTCAGGTCAAAATTGCATCAAAATAATTCAAAATTACGAGGGATATGTATGATTATGCTCCATAACTTTTCTGCAAAATGTGATATAGCAATGAGAATGGTGCCACACCAATCATTTTAAATGTAATGAATAAACAAAATCACCTTCCACTAAGAAATACTGAACCAGATCTTTTTGTCGATCACAGAAAATAGAGATCCTGACATCACTCTGCAAGAGTTTCTACTGTTGTAATCTGGAGATCAGAAGCTCTGCCTTACTCTTAGGCAATTCCAGTTCCCTGACCAGGTCATTTAGTTCACTTTGTGAAATTAGATGTGGTTCAGGAGGAGCATACCGTGGGCTAAAGTTTGGGTCCGCTGACATCGACGACCCCGGATCAGCTGAATCCTGCTCATCGTGTTTATCATCATATGAGTCTACCGAGTATGATTCTAGTGGATCTGGAATAGGCACGTCCTCACCATGGGGTACAGGAAGCAGTGTGGATGGAATGTTTGGGTATTTAACACTCCACTTCTTCTTTCTTGAGATTCCTTTTGCAATTGGGGGAACCATGCAAAAATAGCAGTCACTACTATGATTGGTGGGTTCCCTCCACACCATTGGGACTGTGAAAGGCATGGACTATTTCTTCTTGTTTAGCCAACGACGCAGATACGTTGCACATGTAATGCAACAATAATGAGGGGCCTAACTCTTGTCCTGATCCCCTATTTTGTATCCAAAATATAGGTGGTATGCCTTTTTTTTCCAGTGCCATCATACTGCACTTTGGAGATGCAAAAGTAACCTCGCCACAAATGTAGCAGAAGTTATCTGTGTTGTTTACACAGTTTTGAGGCATCTTGGCTTCTGAGGGAACATATCACGCAACTATTCCTTCGAAATGTTAGGCAATGACACATTCACAAGCCACCAGATGTAACTGTATGATGCGTAGATCTGACCAAGACAAATGTACCTTGCAATAAAAGTACAATACATTACAGTTAGACAATAATCTTTAGTCTCAAATTGATGAAAAATGTATACACTTCCATGTTGTACCATTATCATTGTTCTACCGTACTTTGTCGAGACGTTACGAGGCATCATGATCATCAGCCACCTACCTCCCTTATAGGCTAATATGTATGCCTGTGTATAAATCTTTATTGTGAAACATCTTGAAAACTTTAGCCAACCAGAAATGTATTACCTGTTTTCTAATTCATCTAATCAAAATATGTAAGAATTAACACATTTTATCTCGGAGGTCGTTCATTTCCCAAAATTTGTAGACCAGTGTTATTGAATATAATGAAATCACAATTTGATAGGCACCACACGCAATATAAATCAGATGCCTATATCACATGGGAGATTTAATGGGTTTCATTTGCCTGCTGGACTTCGTAGCATTGGCATGTTTGGTATCTAACTGATTGCCATCTTCTCCTACATCAGTTTTAGCACTCTTTATAAATATACTTCTATTATAGCTGGGACAATAGGAATTGAATGAAACTTATCTCTGGGCTTGTTATCTCTATGTTAGTATAGATCCCTAACCCCCAGTCTCACAGATGTGTATTCCTCTAAGTCAGGGGTGAACACAATTTTTGTGTAAAGACAAACTTTTCAAATGACGAGCTACATGAGATCTACCAACAGAAAAAAAAACCTTGCTCTCTCTCTCTCCTGGCTGTCAATCCTTGCTCTCTCTCCAGGCTGTCTCTTCTTGCTCATCCTCCTGGCTGTCTCTCCTTGCTCATCCTCCTGGCTGTCAATCCTTGCTCCCTCTCCAGGCTGTCTCTCCTTGCTCTCTCTCCAGGCTGTCTCTCCTTGCTCATCCTCCTGGCTGTCTCTCCTCTCTCTCCTGGCTGTCTTTCCTCGCTCTCCCTCTCTCTCCTAGCTGTATTTCCTCTCTCTCCTGGCTCACCTTGCTGTTTTTTGCAACAGGCTGTGTAAACTAATATTCTTTGATGTAATACATAGCACTTCAACCACCAGAATCCACCAGAAAGGTGTCAGGGAGCTTGGCTCAGCAGACTCAGGCTAATAGGTAATCATGTGTGCACAGCTAAATAAATATACCAAAATGGAATAAAGGGGCCGCCATTCACACCCTTCGTGATCTACCAGCATCAGCTTTGACAGCTACTGGTAGATCACGATCTACCTAATGGGCACCCCTGCTCCAAGTATTCTCCAGACTATTTATGACAGAACATTTATAACATGACTTTATTAAAGGCTTTCTAGATTCTGCTAAGTACTGTTTATGATACTCCTAGAAGTTTTACAAATCTTCTGCTAGTGGAGTTTAATGACACTGCTCCATTCTCATACCCACCTGTGTGTTGTTTTTTTGAAGGGTGTTACAATCTGGTCTGCTGCTTTTAAAAGTTGTCACTTTCTCCACCAGCAACATAAGATGTAAATCTGACCGTTTTCATCACTGGCTTTTGGAATTTTGAAGAAATGAGGGTGTGCAACACAACTTCCTTATTCTCCCAAGTCAAGTTTGGATTTCATCAATCCTCATTATTGTCACAGGATGTGTCCTCTATCCGATAAAGGATATGTCTTTGCTTTGAATCATTAACTTTGTTTAAATTACAGTTTGAACTATTGATCTCCATAAACAACATTAGGCTTTGTACAGCAGGAGCTAAATATAAAATAAAATGTGAAATGGAGCTAAGGCTCCACCTGCTATCTGGTTAGAAGAGTACATTATACATTTATCCAAAATCATTTTTTAATTTGAATTTTTTAGCCCTGACAAAAGTAAACAAAAGAAAATGTACATAAACAAATACAATTCTAAACATTCTAGCAGAATTTGTCTAATTGATTGACCTGCTGACAGACACAATCCATTTCTTCTCCCTTGTGTTTACCTTTCTCTGTCCATACTTGTTTCTAGCGTATCACCTTACCTTATTTCTCATTGTCACAATTAAAATTATGAATTTGCCTAATCATATAGCTCATTGTGGTGCTCACATATGATGTTGTTATTAATAAATGAGGATCTTTCATTAGCATTATGATTTCTTGATCATCATTCTGACTAGGTCCAACTATCTAATTTATAGAGCTAATAGTGTGAAGTACACACAATAATTGAATTGCCAATGCTGTTAGTGGTTTGTGTCTTTAAAGTTTAATATGCAAGAAATTATTAGTATGTTTTCAAGTATTACCCTACTTAGAAAAGCTAAAAAGGTACTTCCTGTCCATTTTTTTTTTAAACAGGGAAACGGCAGACAGTCTCCGCCTGGCTTGAAATAGCTAATAACGTAGAAAAAAATAAGTGAAAACATTATAGCTCCAAGCTTTTCCCATGGCTCTTGCAAAGGATGCTAATATCTGTTTTGGAGTACTTGTTCATTTTTCTTGGGGCTCAGCTCCAGGTTTTTATTGGTGTCTGTAATTGGAAAGATTTGCACTTCTTATCAGTGGGACACCATGAGAAGAAATTAGCCACTTGAACCCCCCTATGGACCAGAGCAATTCTTACATATATTAATTGCAAAACATATTTTATTTGTTTCTGCATTATATACAATTTATTTACTAAAAAAATAACAAAACTAAAAAAAAACACTTTTTCTACTTTGATCAGTGTTAGTTTAAAAAAACAGTGTTACTGTAGACAAAAGTATACATTTTATTCTATAATTTCTCCCATTTAAAATGACAGCAATTATAATTCTAGTACAAAATATTAAAATGTATACATTAAATCAAGGCTTTTTTTTTAATTGTTAACTTCTTTAAATGTAACATTAAGACCAAAATTAATGAACAAAACTAGGGTTGCACAGATACCAAGTACAGTACTCGGTACAAGTACGAGTACATGTACCAATACTTTTGAGCTCCAAGACTACACTAGAGAAAAATTTAAAAATTAGGAGGCAGCTGTCATTTGTAAGGAGCACATGGAGCTTCTGGGATTTGTACATTTGTTTTAATGTACGCTTTTGTTTTTATAAATATAAATAAAGGGATGCACAGATACCAGTTTTGCGAGTACGAGTACTGGTACTTGCTGAGTACTTACAAGTACGAGTACTGATACATTTCTGTTTATTGTCATGTGACAGTTTTTCTACAACAATACAGACTAATGATTTCAGGACAGGGGTGGAGTGCCAGAGCCCGGCCCCAGCTGCAACCGCTGCAACCCTGGTAGTTCTCATGAAAATGCCAAGTATCTGCAGTGGTACTCGAAAAGTATCTGTGCATCCCTAATATATAGCATCAGATTAGTATATCTTTTTAAAAACATACTTTTATTATGATTTATTAAAATTCTTGATTTATTAAAATTCTGGGTTTTCAACATGTTTGTGGACTTCTTTAGTAGAAACATGGAGGATCATGCGTAAAAGCAGTACTTTTAGAATAAATTGCTTAAAACACCATCACCTATGCCATCTCTGATTGAGCGATATTTTCTGTCCTGGACCAGAGGGCAAATCCACAAGGGATATTGGGGGATGGGGGGAGGCAAAAGACACCCAAGTCATTTAATTTGTATATACAGTAACTGTTAAATCAGTCTTCATCTGCAATGATTCAAATCGAAAGACGGTCAGATAGTCTTCTATGCACTGGTGTGTGAAGTAGATTATAGGCGAGGCCTCCAATCCAATACAAATGTTTTTAAAAAGATAACACTACCTGATGTTATATATACAAAATACCATAAAAGTTCCGAAGTCAACAGGAAAATAGTAGTTAAGGGGACAAAGGAAAGACACAGTTAATTAGGGTTAATTAGGATAAACTGAATGATGAATCAGGGTTGATATAAAAGTAATAATGTTACTATCACTCGTCTAAACAGTGTTTATAAATACTGTGTCAGACGTTCCATTTTTTGACAGCAGTGGCTTGTACAGCTGCTGTATGTACACAAAATGCTGACTGTCATTCTGATAGTTGGATATTGCCAGCAAGTGTGAGGGTAGAGCTGCAGCGGGGCAGAAAGACAGGACGTGCTACACATGCCCTGTGTACTTCGATGGAAGATTTCAGAATGTGTGTAGTATGTCCATGTCCATAACTGGTTAAAGTGTTTCTATACCCACAACCTCTTTTTTTTTTAAAGTTTTGGATAGAATAGGAAAATGTTAGAACCTCTGTCAGTCCATCTGTACTTCCAGTTTTCACTTTTCCCATGCAAAGCCCCACAAATAATTGTTGGTCCGGCCAGTGAAGTCCAACTAATACGCTCTTCCTGTGATGGGGTGGCAATGATGCTGCACTCCTCCTGAATTCAGAGCAGAGTTGCCACTCTCATGTAGGTTAAGTCTCCTTGCACCTTAGTGGAATATGAAGATGTTGCAGGGAATGTTGCTATCAGCATTGTCACTGCTGATTTACAAGCCTGTAGCTTGTCAATCACCACCTGGCCACACCCAATCCTGCCCACTGCTTTCTGGATTGACAGCACTGCCTCTTTTTCTGCCTCCCACTGTGCCTCACATGGTAACTGAATTTGGAACTTATTTAGACTGTCATGCTGGAGCTTTTAGTTGTAATTTAAACTGCTTAACAGATATATACTTTGTTTTAAAAGTTTTAAGTGCTGAGTTTAAAACTGGACCTTCTTAAATTAATGCAAAGGTGCCCTGCAAATCCTAAACACTATGGCTGTTGTAACCCTGGCTATTAGAATTATGTATTTTGATGAGGATAGAGATACTACCAGAATATTGTTACAAAATGTGCCAAATCTTCTCTGAAGGATTTTGTATAAGGACACAGAGGAGATCCTGGGAGTGATCTTTAGCCTTAGCATGTTAAACTACAAACAGCCACCATTAAAGCATGAAGTGCTGTTGCACACTCTTTCCTTTTGCCTTTATGTATTCATTTTCTCCCTCCTTTCTAATGCCCCATCATCTTTAAATCTGAACATATAAAAGATACACATTTATGAGAGCAGAATTACAGATATTGCTGCTTTTCCTTTCACTGTCCAGTCTTAGACTGGAGAAAGGACAAGGCCCATAAGGGTTACTTGCTGCAATACCTCAAAATCAGGTCTATTAACAAAAATGTATCTTATTTCTGTATCACTCAGCTGTAGATCCTCAAATCATCTCTGAATTGGTGCTGACACTGACCTTCCTTCTGGAGGGTGGCTACTTTTGTTCCCCATGGTCCCTGTGTGTGTTGTAAAGTAATCACCGCTCCAAGCTCGCTCCTGTGATGGACTACAATCTCAATAGAAATTAGTAAACTAAATGTGAGATTGTAGTCCATCACGGGAACGAGCTTGGAGCGGTGACTACTTTACCACAACTACAGGGAGCATTGTGAACAAAAGTAGCCACCCTCCAGAAGGAAGGGCAGTGTCAGCAATTCAGAGATGATTTGAGGATCTACAGCTGAATGACAGACACATAAGATACATTTTTGTTAATAAGGTACTTGAATGCATTTGTAAGATTTAACTCCTAAGTGTAGTGTCATATGCCAGCCTACCATGCAAGTATGTGAAATCCACCTGTCTGTATTGTGCAATGAATGTCCTGCATTACAGGCAGTTGAGTAAAATATGTTCCCTGATGATCAGATTACTGACAAAGGGAAGCTGGTGAACTAGATCTACAGCAAAACCTGAATGCTTTTGTAAGTAGTTCTTTTTAAATATCAGTTTTGAGTGGACAGATCCTTTAAAGCTGAACTATAATAAAAACAAGAAGTATTCATCATTGTAGCCATAATACATCAATAAATGTGATTTTTAAAAGCAAGCCATTTAAGTAACTTGACCTGATATCGGCCTCTTACAGTATCTGTATAGCAGGGCTGGAATATGAGAAGTAGAAACATTACAAGCTCATTACTGTGCTGCTTCTCCTTTCATTGCCCAGTCTCAGGTCAGGGGCAGGCCCAGTAGGACCTGGACTCAGAGGAAGTGGGTTGAATTATGCTGGCTATCAGACTGAGGACATCTAGCAGCAGAAAGAAGGGACTGTCGGGGGTATCTCTGCATCGAAAGTGAGTATTGTATCAACAACTAGTTTTGTAATTTTATATTTTTTAAAGGGCTGTTCATTTTTATTTTGTCATTTTTGCCTGCAGTTTCTGCTTTAAGTTCACTTTTGCATGACGATGGAAGAATTGAGTTTGAAAAATAGAAGCTGAAATGGTTAGAATATATTTCAGCATTCCTTTTTTTTTTTCTTAACACCCCCTCTCTTATTGACCCGACATGAAAAATTCCTTTTAATGAAAAGTGAAAATTGCAATTTAACAAAAAAGAAAGCAACGATGCAAGGCACGGCACTCTAACGCTTTCATCCAGCACCCCCTTCGTGTGACACTGATTTCCCTCTTCTTATAATGAGAAAGGCAAATAGAGCTCCCCACTAATAGCCAGTGTGCAGAAACTCTTTGTCACGGACAATGCAGCTGCAAGCAGAAAATAATGCATTGTCTCAAGACAACAGCTTATCACTGGGTTACTAGTGCTCTGCCGTGTAAGCAGGGCATAAAGAAAGAAAAAGAGAACGAAATTACAAACCGAACATAGAAGGAGGGTTATAAAGAAAGAAAAAAAGAAGACTGGAGCGATTTATTAAAAGTCATATACCACACACACCCCTCGCCGAGATCCCCATCAATGGATGTTACCGAGCAGACCGCAAGCCTCTTTCATACCGCTGTTAACAGTGGCAGCATGGGGAGACACTGTCAAATTTCTAACATCAGTTAAGACCCCAGTGAAAAGGATTAGGCCCAAGACTATTTTCCAGCTCAGTAACTCTTAATGGGCTTGCTGGAGGTTTTTTTAATGGTGAGAGACTGGATGCTTGAAGGGAAGAGGAATTGCTGAGGCCGCATTGATTAGAGATGGAGGAGACGACTCGTTTCACCTTCCTGGTAGTAAACTGAATATTATGGTTTGTTAAACATTCATCTGAATGAAAAGCCGGTACAGACACTGCTGTTTATTTCAGAAGAGAAAGAAATATTGGAAGTGAGCAGCCCCTGGTACCAAGACATATTTGTAGAACCACATAGTTCAGACACTTTTGTGGTTTGGCTACTTTTCTTGAGATGCCTGTTTAAAGGAAACTGCGGTGTACTTACAGTGCATTGCAGACACTGAAAATATGTTTTGATTTGGCTTCCACATTTTGATTTGCTTGTTGTTCAATATTTTCTCTCATAGGTTCTGCCTCTTGTAGCTATCAGTTCATCAGAAAAGTGCAGTCAGTACCCTTGTGAAACAACTCAAGCCAGCTTAAGTCTATACAGTTTTCAGTCAGTAGTAGACTTGCACTGAGACAGAGGAATAGTTTATGTCAGACATGTAAGCTAGAGAGTAATTCTGTTCGATTCTAATTTTCGTTGTTTCGGTATTCGGGTTCAAAATTCAATTCAGTTCAGTGTTTCGGATTTGGCCGAGATCCAAATTTTCATAAGTTTCGGATTAATTTACAAATATTTGTTGCTACTAACACAGAAAACCATATACAGATATTAATGCTAAAGCTGAAACTTCTAGACCTGAATGGCATTCGGGAGTCCAAATTTCCAAGTATATGGGTCTGGGAGCCATATACATTCATGAAATTAAAGCTGAGGCTTCCAGACCCGAATGGCATTTGGGAGCTCCCAAATGCTATTCGGAAATTGGGACTCCATTCGGTTCTAGGAGCATCAGCTTTAGTATTATGTATATATAATAGGGCTGGTACTGATTACAATTTTCGTGTTTGATTAATCTAATTTTTTTTAATCGATTAATTTTGATTAATTGTAATGCCCATACAGATCCAACTACATTGGCCTATACACATTATTATTCTGAGTTGCCCCACTCAATATGGCCGCCGCTTGAGTGGGGCAACTCAGAGTAATAACGTGCTGGATTAGTGTGATCCTAGCTCATTTTATTACAGCATTGCTGTGCTGTATGTGTATAGGCCAATGCCTTGGCTGGCGCTCGTGCAGAAAGTTTCTTGGGCAAACTCACCGGCCCAAGTGGCTCCGTCGGCTAACGAAGGGAAGGGGAGGAGTCAGGCGACGTCACAGACATCGACGTCACCTGACTCCTCCCCTTCCCTTCGTTAGCCGTCACGGACATCGTCGTCACCGGACTCCTCCACCCTTCCCTTTGTTAGTCGACGGAGCCACTTGGGGAAGGGGGAGGAGTCCCCCTTGATTCGGAACAAAACGAATCACACATGTCTAGTTTATGTTCAGTTGAGTACCCTGCAGAAATTGAAATAAAAAATACTCACCCTACCTCTGGTGTTGTCCACCGTAGGCTCATCGCTGCTGCTCTTCTGGGACAACCCGCAGTTTAGACCAGCAGGGGCTAGGGTGGGTGGGCCATTCCACTTTGCTTTAAGTGAGGTTTAATGTCGATAAATGCAAAGTAATGCACTTTGGAATTAAAAATAAATAAATGGGTTATACAATTATGGGTATGCCGCTAGGGAAGTCAGAAATGGAGAAGGATTTGGGGGTCATTGTAGACCACAAACTGAAAGGTAGTTTGCAGTGCCAGGCTGCTGTAAACAAAGCTAGCAGGGTCTTGTCCTGTATTAAAAAGGGGATGTATTGCAGGGACAAGTCTATAATTTTGCCACTTTATAGATCATTGGTTCGACCTCATCTGGAGTACGCGGTCCAGTTCTGGTCACCAGTACTAAGAAAAGATGTCCTTGAGTTGGAAAAAGTCCAGCGGAGGGCAACCAAACTAATTAGGGGTATGGAGGACCAGAGCTACGAGACGAGGCTACTAAATTTAAACATGTTCACATTAGAGGTGAGGAGATTAAGGGGGGATATGATTTCCATGTACAAAATGTTCAATGGTGGCAGCAACATTAGCGATAAACTGTTTAAAATTAACTCCATTACAAAAACTAGAGGCCACCACCTAAAATTGGTGGAAAAAAAATTCCAGCACAAGGGGCGAAGGGGGTTCTTCACAGTAAGATCAGTTAGGGTCTGGAACTCACTGCCACAGACAGTGATTTCAGCAAAATAATGTGGATTGTTGAAGAAACCTTTGGGCGATTTCTTAAGGGACCGTAATAGACAGGGGTACAGGTACTCCTAGAATGAGATCCTAATAGGTTGGACTTGATGGGCTAATGTCTTTATTCAACCTCAAAT
>NW_017307145.1:30738-32927 GCF_000935625.1 Nanorana parkeri
AAGGGGATGTATTGCAGGGACAAGTCTATAATTTTGCCACTTTATAGATCATTGGTTCGACCTCATCTGGAGTACGCGGTCCAGTTCTGGTCACCAGTACTAAGAAAAGATGTCCTTGAGTTGGAAAAAGTCCAGCGGAGGGCAACCAAACTAATTAGGGGTATGGAGGACCAGAGCTACGAGACAAGGCTACTAAATTTAAACATGTTCACATTGGAGGTGAGGAGATTAAGGGGGGATATGATCTCCATGTACAAAATGTTCAATGGTGGTAGCAACATTAGCGATAAACTGTTTAAAATTAACTCCATTACAAAAACTAGAGGCCATCACCTAAAATTGGTGGAAAAAAAATTCCAGCACAAGGGGCGAAGGGGGTTCTTCACAGTAAGATCAGTTAGGGTCTGGAACTCACTGCCACAGGCGGTGATTTCAGCAAATAATGTGGATTGTTGAAGAAACCTTTGGACGATTTCTTAAGGGACCGTAATATACAGGGGTACAGGTACTCCTAGAATGAGATCCTAATAGGTTGGACTTGATGGGCTAATGTCTTTATTCAACCTCAAATACTATATATATTAAAGTCACAAGATTTCTAAACTATTTCAAATGATGAAATCACTTACAATGAATGCTGTTTTTTTTTTAAAGTTGTAGCTTCCTCCAGAATCAGCTGGTCCCCTGTGCACTAGCCCTGTTATTTTGTTTTAGAGTGGCTCCTTTCCCTCACGGGGTCCTATGGAGAAGCTAGTACGTTGTATGTGTCTCCACAAACACACAGACACAGCAAGGAAAGCAAGTTCCCATGTCCCTGTTCTCCTCCCTCCTCCAAGCTAGTAGATGGACAGCTTCTAGAGCATGGGCTGTCCCTTGTGATCTTGTACTGGACAGGAAGTTTAGAGAAGCTGAGCTGAGAGAGTTGGAGTTGATAAGACGCTTCATGACTGTAGGTGCCTGGGAAAAAATGACAGAAATTCTTTATCTGGCAATGTATATTTGTATGATATGGATTCGTTATTAAAAAAACGAACACTGCTTTACAAATGCACTTACCGTAACTGCATCTAAACCCAAAAACAAAAATGTAATATATTGCAGCTTACCAGTCCTAATGAGGCTTTTTTTCCCCCGTTAATATGGTGATCCAGCCAATGAGTCAGTTATTTTTTAATTTCCTTTAACAGACCAAGCTGTCCAGCAAAATAAAATGGGTTTACACAAACCATTTATCACTGACCGGGTTGTTTACAATGGTAAGATTTTATTCATTTATGTAAAACCTTTATGGCAAAAGAAAAGAAAAAAAAAACCATACATTTTAATATATAATTGCTTAAAAAGTGTTAGCTGGAGTTGGGCTTTAATTTGTTAGTGCATCTAGATCTGCTAGTGCATGTAACACTACCCTCTACACAGGGTGGCTCCATTGCTCCTCCATAGAGTGGTGCCAACCAAAGGCAGGAAGTGTGTTACTGGCCAAATCAAAAGATGAAAATAAAGAAAAAAAGCCTAAAAAGTAAAACTAATGAAGCCATCACATTTAAGGATTAGTAAGCTTCAATATATTACGTTTTTGCTTTAGGGTTTAAGCACAATCACGGTGCCACACAACCAAGTAGGGTGCGCAGCCAATATATGTAACAAGCTGATATGGCTGTTCTTATGTTTTACCTTTATAGGAAAAAAGTAATCATAAAACATTTACATACCTGGCTAATATTTTTGTTTAAATGATTGCAAGTTTAAAAGCTTTTAAAGGGACTCTATATTCCCTTTAAGCAGTATTAATAAGGGAAGGAATATAGGTCAGAATTATAGGCTTTTCTAGGTCACGGTCAAGGATTTCAGTTTAAATTGGATTCAGGCATGATTTTCCACTTCAGGGATGTGTGCATGACTCTTCCAGGTTGGATTTCTGGAGCTGCGCAGTCCTTGATTCTGCAAAGCGATTGCCTTGGGAAAGGGGGGCAGAGAGGAGACCGTCATTTTAGCATGGAGACAAAATTGCTGCTCAGTAAACTGAATAAATAAGAAGTCAGGGGCTACAGGGTATTTGGATTTAATCACTGATAAATCAAGTGACAGATTCCAAATGACTGTTGATCCCATTCCCTATTAGCGAGATCGAGTGCTGTCACACTTCCGTGAAGTGCTTTATTAGTATGCAATGCCGCGATGCCTGATAA